>NW_025387007.1:0-9717 GCF_016433145.1 Gracilinanus agilis
CTTCCTTCCTTCCTTCCTTCCTTCCTTCCTTCCTTCCTTCCTTCCTTCCTTCCTTCCTTCCTTCCTTCCTTCTTTCCTTCTTTATTTAATTTTCTATTATAATTATTTGAACTGGAATAAATTCAATTTCTTAGTCATTACAAGCAGCTAATGTGCTTAAATATGTAGGAATGAGTCAAACTGTCTTTCTTTTCCCCAATCATTGGACTCACTCAATATTTTTACATAATTACAGTTGTTGTCAGTAGTTGAGTTAACAAATGATAATCTTTCACAGCAAAAGTATAAACAAAACTATAATGAATGGATTTGGAATACCCTATTTCCTGCCTACAAACATGAATGCTTTGAGAATTACATATACACATCTCAAAGTTTGCTGTGATGGTGACAGTCATAAAACCACAGAGACTGTGTTAGCCTGCCCTTGTTTTTTTGTATTTTCCCCCACTTTAGATCTGTCGGCTTTCACTAAAGCTGACATCATAAACATTTGTTTTTATTTATCAAACTCTAAAACTCAATGCAGTCATTCAATAAGCATCCATTAAGTGCCCACTTTATTCCAGATGCCATACCAAGTGAAGAACACAGAAAAGGTATATTGTCTAGATTTTCATTCTTTTCTTTCTATTCTTGCAAAAATTTGAACAACTCTGTTCAGATCAAAGTCTCTCCTTTCTGATTTATTCTCACATTGACAGACAACTGTAGCCATATGATATCAGACACTTTTGTTTAGACTAAAATCAATGCCAAGAGGATGATAATGACTAGCTGAACATCAAAGTAGGATTTGTCTCATATTTTTATGAAATGAATTTTTATTAGCATTATTATTATAGTAGCTACCTTTTTTTAGTCTTTTAAATTTACAAAGTAATTTATATTCTTAGATAATATGATTCTTCTAAGGTAATATAAATGTTACCTTAGTGATATTTTATACATAAGAAATGCAAATATTTTCATCCCCATGAGGAAACTGAAGCCCATTAGGAGAGGGCAGCTAGATGGCACAGAGATAAAATATGACACCTAGATTCAAGAAGGCTCATCTTCATGAATTCAAATCTGACTTCAGACACTTACTGTGTGACCCTGAGAAAGTCACTTAATCCTATTTATTTGCTCAGTTTCCTTATCTTCTTTATTATAAGATGAGTTGGAGAAGGAAATGGCAAAGTACTCCAGTATCTTGGCCAAGAAAACTCCAAATGGGGTCACAAAGAGTTGGACATGACTGAATAACAACAATAACAACAATGAATGTAAAGAATTCTAGAGTCACAGGCTAAATAACAGTTTACCCAGTGTGCTTTTAGTTCCATGATCAGTGTTTTTTTTTAAGTTTTGACTGTTTATTACAATTTACTCAAAATTAATTGTTTGAGTGCTTTGTGTAATAATAACCAATATTTGTTAATTATTTCAAAATTTGCAAAGGATGTTCTCAGTATATCTGAGTTTCCTCAGTGAAGGTAGTCGTGAAGTTTTCTTGTGAGGTAGACAGGGCATAGTAAGGCAAGTATCCCATTTTACAGATATTATTTATTTTTAATTTTATTTAATTGATTAAGATAATTTTCCATGGTTACATGATTAATGTTCTTTCTCTCCCCTCCTCCCATTCCTTCCCATAGCCAATGTGCAATTCCACTGGGTTTTACATGTGTCATTGATCAAGATTTCCATATTATTGATATTTGCACTAGGGTGATCATTTAGAGTCTGAATCCCCAATCATATCCTCATCAACTCATGTGTTCAAGTGACTTTATCTATCTGTATCTCATTGGCCTCATTAATAAAATGAGGAAATTGGACATGATGGCCTGTTAGAACTGTTCAAGTTTTAAAGTGATGGTTCTATGATCTAATAAGCTATTATTATCTTGTGTATTCTTGTCTGGTACTAGGGAACAAGGCAGAAGGAAGGGGTTGGGAAGGAGCCAACTGGAATCAGGGCCTGTCTATTTACTGATGCATAAGTCTATATTGTCAAGAATGACTTCATTATAAAAGTATTAATAAAAGTTTTTAATTTTAATATATTTATAAGCTTAGGAAGCAAATAGAAAATAAATTATGAAGAGCTAGGTATTGAATTAAGCAATTTTGTTTCCAGATTTAACAAAATTCTTTATTATTCTTCAAAATTTTATTTCTTATACCTATAGTTCAAAAGGGTTTTCTTTCTTCACTTTCTGCAGATAATCATCTTCTGCCTAACTGAAATTAACGAGACCATTTAAAAGGAGCTGTCATAAATTCACTTTCCAAAACTTCTCATATCTTCACACATTTCCTCTTACTTGCTCCTTGCCTTGGAAAAGTTATATATGCTCCTTGCAGAGTATTTAAAAGTATACCCTTTCTCCATCCCCTGAGTTTCAGAACATAAATTCAATGATCAATATACCTTATTTACTGTCTCCTTTTCCTCTTCATTATCATCTTCTCTATTGACTCTTTATTTGTTATCAAATATTCCATAGACAATTAAGCATCTTCTATGATGCCTGACACTTGCTGGGACTGTAAAGAAAAGCTTCTTCTACTCTAACAGTTACCACTCTGCATCTCTTTCCATCAATGTCCAATATCATGGGGAAATAGTCTGTAACTTACTCAACCCTATCAAATTTAGTTTCTTTCCCCATTATTGAAATTGTTCTCTTAAATGGTTTATTTTTAGCCCCCATCCTCTTGATCTTTAGAGATCTTCTGGAATTCTTAATTATTCCTACCTTCTGTGAAGCAAGCACTTCTCCTTAGCTTTCTAGCAGAATGAAAGTTCTAGAGCTTCCGGGTTAAGATGGTGGCAGAGTAAAAAGTAGCTGCTTGACCTTTCCTAACCCATGCATATAGGACTCCTCAAGAAGACATAAAAACAAATCCAGATAAATGAAGGGACCCCACATCAGGGCACAGCATTGAAAGTATGTGGAATTGGGGCATTTCCATGTTATAAGGGGGTGAAATAGCTTTCAATAAAACATGAGCTGAGCAACCCTTTCCCCTCCCACACCACTTACAGTGCCAAAGCCAGCACAAAAGAGTTAGAGAAAGTTTGGGGCACCCATTAAGTCCTTGGTAGCTACCTGGGGTCACCAGGGCCTGCTCCTGAGAGCCCCTAGACTTAAGACCCCAAGAGGCTAAAGAATGCATAGATTTTGAACATAGACCCTGAGAGGAGGTGCGGACATGGATCCTGAGCACAGGCACCAATTCTGAACCTGAGCTCAGGCATGGACCTTGAGTGGGGACCCAGTGCAGAGGGGTACATGACTGTGGAAGCAGTGCCCTGAGACTATTAAAGTAGCCTTGGGCAGAGGAACAAGCAAGGGGACCATCAGGAGGCTTGACCCTGAGAACAACTAGACCTGAGACCTCAAGAGCCTAAAGAGAGCAGACAGACCCTGGGCATGAGGATAAAGCTGAGAGGGTGCTAGGCTAAAAACTGCAAGCCAGATGCAGGAACCCCAGAAGAGAAAGATCAAGAAGAAACCTTTAACACTCGACAACTTTTACACAGAAAAAATCCAGACAACAGAGCAAACAACAGAGGAGAACAAACAAGTAATCATATCCAAAACTTCCGAAAACAATGAAAATGGGTCACAAGGTCTTGAAGAGTTCATATCTGACATTATGAGAAAGATGGAAGAGATCTGGCAAGAAAATAAGTTTAAAATGCAGAATTTTGCAATTAGAAAGTGAGGCAAGTAAATCAAAGACCAGAAATGACCAGATTGAAAAGGAAAACCAGTCTCTAAAGGTGAGAATTGGGCAATTCAAAAAAGATGCCCCCAAATCAAAAGAATTGATAAGCAAATTGGAGACCAAAATAAAACAGAAGAAAACAAGATAGAACAATCAAAAAGGAAAATCAAAAGCTTATAGCATAAAAACCAGTCTCTAAAGACAAGAATTGGGCAAGTAGAAGCCAATGATCTCTCAAGACAGCAAGAACAAATAAAACAAAGTCAAAAGACTGATAAAATAGAAGGAAACATGAAATATCTCACTGAGAAATTGACAGATCAAGAAAACAGGTCTAGAAGAGACAATTTGAAAATCATTAGTCTTCCTGAAAAAGCAGAAATTAATAGAAATTTGGACTCCATACTAAAAGAAATTATTCAGCAAAAATGCCCTGAAGTTCTATAATAAGAGGGGAAAATAGACATTGAAAGGATCCATAGATCACCCTCTACACTAGACCCAGAAAAGACAACACCCAGGAATATAATAACCAAATTCAAGATATTCCAAGTAAAAGAAAAAAATTTACAAGAAGCCAGAAAGAGACAATTCAGATATCAAGGAGCACCAATCAGGATGAAAAGGTATCTGGAAGCCTCCACACTAAAAGACCACAAGGCTTGGAATATGATATTCAGAAAGGCAAGAGAACTGGGTCTATAACCAAGGATCACCTACCTATCAAAACTAACTATATACTTCCAGGGGAAAGTTTGGGCAATCAACAGGTAGAAGATTTCCAAGTATTTTCACAGAAAAAGACCAGGACTAAATGGAAAGTTTGATATTCAAACACAAAAATCAAGAGAAACATGAAAAGGTAAATAAGAAATAGAAGGGAAAGTAAGAAAACTCATATTTTTTTTAAATTTGCCTCTTTAAGGGCATCAATGAGATCTAATTATGTGTATTCCTATGTGGAGATATGTTATGTGTAATTCTCTTTGGTGAACTCTATTCACTATTTTAGTAATTAGAAGAATTATTCATTGGGAGAGGTTGGAATACTAAATTGTCTAAGATGATATGGGGGGTGGGAAAGAGAGGGGTGAATAGTAGAGGACACCAAGAGAAACTTGAAGAAATGAGAAAAAGAGGATATTCTATTACACACAAAAAGAGCATGGGAAGGGGAAGGGATGAATACTATTATAAGAAGGAGAGGAAGAGAGCATTAAGAGGTAATATTTAAACCTTACTCTCAGGGTAATTAACCCTGAGAGGGAAGAGTAGCTATATCTAATGGCATATAAAACTCTATCTAACCCTACTGAGAAAGTTAGAAGGGATAAAGCAAGAAGAGCAGGGGAGTGGGGAGGTCAAAAAAGGGAGGGAAGAAGGAGGAGGAAATTCATTAGGCCTTAAAATAAAAAGAGGGGAATAATAACGGAGGGGTTAGAAAGGGAAATAAATCAAGTGAAGGGACAAGGGTTACTGGCATAAAGCAAACTTCTGGTTTAAACATAAATAATGTAAGAAGAAGGGGTAGAACTAGGAGAGGATACCAAAATGTCAGCGAATACACAACTGATAATTATAACTCTGAATGTGAATGGGATGAACTCACCCATAAAACAGAAGCAAATAGCAGAGTGGATTAGAAACCAAAATCCTACCATATGTTTGTTGTCTACAAGAAACAGATATGAGGCAGGTAGACATACAATAGTTTAAGGTAAAGGGCTTGAGCAAAATCTTTTCAGCTTCAAATGAGAAAATGAAGGCAGGAGTGGTGATCATGATTTATGACAAAGCCAAAGTAAAAATAGACATGATTAAAAAAGACAGGGAAAGTAATTTCATCCTGATAAAAGGCAGTATAGACAATGAGGAAATAACACTGCTCAATATGTATGCACCAAGTGGCATAGCATCCAGATTCCTAAAGGAGAAACTGGCAGAGCTCAAGAAGGAAATAGATAGTAAAACCATACTAGTGGGAGATCTAAATATTCCTCTTTCAGATCTAGATAAATCAAATCAAAAAAATAAATAAGAAAGAGATAAGAGAGGTGAATGAAGTCCTAGAAAAATTAGATTTAATAGATATGTGGAGAAAAATAAATAGGGACAAAAATTGAATACACCTTCTTTTCAACTGCACATGGTACATTCACAAAGTTTAACCATGTAATAGGACATAGAAATATTGCAAAAAAATGCAAAAGAGCAGAAATAATAAATGTAACCTTCTCAGATCATAATGTAATAAAATAATAATTATTAAGGGCACGTGGGCAGGCAAATCAAAAACTAATTGGAAAATAAATAATATGATTCTCCAAAACCAGCTAGTCAAAGAAGAAATCATAGAAACAATCAACAATTTCATTGAAGAGAATGTCAATGATGAGACAACCTACTAAACTCTGTGAGATGCAGCCAAGGCAGTACTCAGGGGGAAATTTATATCCTTGAGTGCATATATTAACAAATTAAGGAGGGCAGAGATTAATGAATTAGGCATGCAACTCAAAAAACTAGAAAGCGAGCAAATTAAAAATCCCCAGATGAAAACTAAATTAGAAATACTAAAAACCAAGGGAGAAATTAGTAAAATTGAAAGTAAAAGAACTATTGAATTAATAAATAAGACTAGAAGCTGGTATTTTGAAAAAACAGATAAAATAGACAAAGTACTGGTCAATCTAATAAAAAAAGGAAAGAATAAAACCAAATCGACATTATCAAAGATGAAAAGGGAGACCTCACCTCTAATGAATGGGAAATTAAGTAAATCATGAAAAACTATTTTGCCCAATTATATTGCAATAAATATAGCAACCTAGAAGATATGGATGAATATTTACAAAAATACAAATTGCCTACATTAACAGCAGAAGAAATAGAATACCCAAATAATCCCATATCAGAAAAAGAAATTGAACAAGCCATAAAAGAACTCTCTAAGAAAAATTCTCCAGGGCCTGATGGACTCACAAGTGAACTTTATCAGACATTCAAAGAGCAACTAATCCCAATACTATACAAATTATTTGATATTATAAGCAAAGAAGGATTCCTACCAACTTCCTTTTATGACACAAATATGTTACTAATTCCAAAACCAGGGAGATCAAAAACAGAGAAAGAAAACTACAGACCAATCTCCCTAATGAACATAGATGCAAAAATCTTAAATAGAATACTAGAAAAGAGATTCCAGGAAGTATTCAAGAGGATCATCCACCATGATCAGGTGGGATTTATACCAGGAATGCAAGGATGGTTCAACATTAGGAAAACCATCCACATAATTGACCATATCAACAATCTAAAAAACAAAAATCACATGATTATCTCAATAGATGCTGAAAAAGCCTTTGACAAAATACAGCACCCTTTCCTACTGAAAACCCTGGAAAGTATAGGAATAGAAGGACCTTTCCTAAAAATAATGAATGGTATATACCTA
Source organism: Gracilinanus agilis (assembly GCF_016433145.1). Taxonomy (NCBI): domain Eukaryota; kingdom Metazoa; phylum Chordata; class Mammalia; order Didelphimorphia; family Didelphidae; genus Gracilinanus; species Gracilinanus agilis. Next base: position 7,184 of record NW_025387007.1, read on the forward strand.
AAACCATCAACAAGCATCATATGCAATGGGGATAAATTAGAAGCCTTCCCAATAAAATCAGGAGTGAAACAAGGATGCCCATTATCACCTCTACTATTCAATATAGTACTAGAAACTCTAGCAGTAGCAATTAGAGAAGAAAAAGAAATTGAAGGTATCAAAATAGGCAATGAGGAGACTAAGCTATCACTCTTTGCAGATGATATGATGGTCTACATAAAAAATCCTAGAGAATCAACTAAGAACCTTGTAGAAATAATCAACAACTTTAGCAAAGTTGCAGGATACAAAATAAATGCACATAAATCATCAGCATTTCTATATATTTCCAATACATTAGAGCAGCAAGAGGTAGAAAGAGAAACACCATTTAAAATTATCCTAGAGTTCCGGGTTAAGATGGCGGCAGAGTAAGAAGCAGCTCTTAACCTCTCCTGACCGAAACACACAAAACTCCTCAAGGGGACATAAAAACAAGTCCAGACGAACGGAGGAACCCCCACAACAGGGCACAGCGTGGAAGGTACGTGGAATCGAGGCATTTCCATGCTATAAAAGGGTGAAACAGCCCTCACGAAATCGCGGGCTGAGTAACCACCCCACCCCCACCCCCTCCACACTCATCTATAGCTCCGAAGCCAGCTAAAAAGAAATAGAGCAAGTTTGGGGCACCCATCGAGTCATTGGCAGCTCCAGGGCCTGTTCCTGAGAGCAGCAAGACTTAGGACCCCATTAAGCAATCTGAGCGTGGGAGCAGGACGCAAGGCGCACAGCGCAGGCTGAGCAGAGCGCAGGCACTGCGGAGGCGTGGGTGGAGGCAGACACAGCCAGGAACTAAAGCCTAAGTGGGGAACCAGTGTGGACAGGTATATGACTGTGGAAGTAGTGCCCTGAGACTTGTAAAGAAACCTCCTGCAGAGGATCAAGCAAGGGGGTCTACCAGGGGGCTTGACCTTGGAAAAAACCAGAACTCAGACCTCAGGAGCCAATAGATCGCGGACAGACATTGAGCGCGAGGATAAATCTGAGAAGCTGCTGGGGTAATGATGGCTACTCAGACTCAGGAAGTTCGGAAGAGAAAGAATAACAACAAGAAAAAGAAGTCTTTAACACTCAAACAGCTTTTACACAGAGAAAATCGAGACAACCGAGCAAACAGAGGAGGAGAACAAACAAGCATCCGGACCCTCCTCAAATAAGGAAAACTCCTCACAAGCTATGGAAGAGTTCAAAACTGAGATTCTGAGGAAAATGGAAGAGATCTGGCAAGAAAATAACTGTTTAAAAGGTAGAATCATGCAATTGGAAAGTGAGGCTCAGAAACCAAATGAACTGATAAGCAAATTGAACTCCAGAAATGACCAGATTGAAAAGGAATACCAGAAGATTATGGCCGAAAACCAGAAGATTATGGCCGAAAACCAAAAGATTATAGCCGAAAATCAATCCCTAAAGGCTAGAATTGAGCAAGTAGAAACTAATCATCTCTCAAGACAACAAGAACAAATAAAACAAAGCCAAAAGACTGAAAAAATAGAAGGAAACATGAAATATCTCAATGAGAGAGTGACAGACCAAGAAAACCGGTCTAGAAGAGATAATTTGAGAATAATCGGTCTTCCAGAAAAACCAAAAATTAATAGAAACCTGGACTCCATACTAACAGAAATAATTAAGCAAAATTTCCCTGAAGTCCTACAAGAGGGCAACATAGACATTGAAAGGATCCATAGAACACCCACTACATTCGATCAAGAAAGGAAAACACCAAGAAATATCATTGCAAAATTCAAGAGTTTCCGAGCAAAAGAAAAAATCTTACAAGAAGCCAGAAAGAAACAATTCAAATATCAAGGAGCACCAATTAGGATCACACAGGATCTGGCAGCCTCAACGCTAAAAGACCGCAAGGCGTGGAATACAATATTCAGAAAGGCAAGAGAGCTGGGCCTGCAACCACGGATCAACTACCCATCAAAACTGACTATATATTTCCAGGGGAAAGTATGGGCATTCAACAAAATTGAAGAATTCCAGGTATTTGCACAGAAAAGACCAGGGCTAAATGGAAAGTATGATATCCAACCACAAAAATCGAGAGAAACCTGAAAAGGTAAATAAGATACAGAGGGGAAAGAAAGAAAACTTATAATTTTTAAATTTGCCTTTTTAAGGACCTCAGTGAGATCTAATTATCTGTATTCCTATGTAGAGAAATGTTATGTTTAATTCTCTGTAGTGAACTCTATTCACTATTATAATATTCACTATTATAGTAATCAGAAGAATAATTAGCAGGGTGAGGGTGGAACACTAAATAATCTAAGATGGCATGGGGGATGGGAAAGAAGGGGTGAATAGCAGGGGACACCAAGAGAAACTTGAGTGAATAAGAAAATAGAATATTCTATTACACACAAAGAGGGCATGGGAGGGAGAGGGGACAAATACTATTATAAGAAGGAGAGGAAGAGAGCATAAAGAGGTAATAATCAAACCTTACTCTCAGTGTAATCAACCCGGAGAGGGAAGAG
>NW_025387008.1:0-3724 GCF_016433145.1 Gracilinanus agilis
ATGTTTCCTTCTATTTTTTCAGTCTTTTGACTTTGTTTTATTTGTTCTTGTTGTCTTGAGAGATCATTAGCTTCTACGTGCTCAATTCTAGCCTTTAGGGATTGATTTTCGGCTAAAATCTTTCGGTTTTCGGCTATGATCTTTTGATTTTCGGCCATAATCTTCTGGTTTTTGGCCATAATCTTTTGGTATTCCTTTTCAATCTGGTCATCTCTGGTGTTCAATTGCAAGATTCTACCTTTTAAACAGTTATTTTCTTGCCAGATCTCTTCCATTTTCCTCAAAATCTCAGTTTTGAACTCTTCCATAGCTTGTGAGGAGTTTTCCTTATTTGAGGAGGGTCCGGATGCTTGTTTGTTCTCCTCCTCTTTTGCTTGGTTGTCTGGATTTTCTCTGTGTAAAAGTTGTCGAGTGTTAAAGGCTTCTTTTTTTATTCTTTCTCTTCTGAACTTCCTGAGACTGAGTAGCCGCGATCTTTTGGCTCCTGAGGTCTGAGTTCTGGTTTTTTCCAAGGTCAAGCCCCCTGGTGGACCCCCTTGCTTGATCCTCTGCCGGAGGTTTCTTTACAAGTCTCAGGTTGCTGCTTCCACAGTCGTATACCCGTCCACACTGGTTCCTCACTTAGTCTTTAGTTCCTGGCTGTGTCTGCCTCCACCCATACCTCCGCAGTGCCTGAGCTCTGCTCAGCCTGCGCTCTGCGCCCTGCGTCCTGCTCCCTCGCTCAGATTTCGCCTGCGTTTTTTGGCTTAATGGGGTCCTAAGTCTTGCTGCTCTCAGGAACCGGCCCCGGAGCTGCCAATTACTTGATGGATGCCCCAAACTTGCTCTATTTCTTTTTAGCTGGCTTCGGAGCTATAGATGAGTGTGGAGGGGTGGGGGTGGGGTGGTTGCTCAGCCCGCGATTTCGTGAGGGCTGTTTCACCCCTTTATAGCATGGAAATGCCTCGATTCCACGTACCTTCCACGCTGTGCCCTGTTGTGGGGTTCCTCCCTTTGTCTGGACTTGTTTTTATGTCCCCTTGAGGAGTTTTGTGTGTTTCAGTCAGGAGAGGTTAAGAGCTGCTTCTTACTCTGCCGCCATCTTAACCCCCAAAAGTTTTTTTTTTAGGATCGGTTGAGATAATCATATGGCTTCTCTTAGTTTTGTTATTAATATGGTCAAATATTATTTCTCCATCTCTACTTCTTTTCACCATTTCTCTTGATATTCTAGATCTTTTATACTTCCAGATGAATATTGCTATTTTCTAGTCAATTTCCATAAATAATTTGATGACTTATTAGGTATAACATTAAAAATGTAAATTAAGTTTTGAAGTATTGTCATCTTTATTATATTGGTGTAGTCTAGTCATGAACTATCAATATCCCTCTAGCTATAGTTGCTTCTTTAAGAAATACTTACATAAATCTTTATTTACTAAAGATTGATCCTCAGATACTTTATATAATTTGTCATCATTCAGAATGGGATTTTGCATTTTATTATTGCCCTTTGAGTTTTGTCATTATTATAATATACAATGCCATTGATTTTGAAAGGGTTTTTGTATTCTCTGAACTTGCAAGTGCTATTAATTGTTTTAATTAATATTTTTTCAGATTTCCTTGGATTTTCCAAGTAAATATCATCAGCAAGAAGCAATATTTTTATCTCTTCTATAAATATCTGTATAATTTTAATTTCTTTCTATTGTCATTGATATTGCTAACTTTCAGAAATTGAAAAAATAATAGAGGTAAGAAAAGGTGTATTTATTTTCCTTCCACACTTATTGAAAAGTGTCCCAGTATATCCCTGTTGTACTTAATATTTGTTTTAGTTTTAGATAAAAGCTTTTTTATGATATTAAAAAATATCACTCTTATCTTGTACTTGTGGGGGGTTTTGCTTGAATAATTGTCACATTTTGCCCAGTCTTTTCTTTCATCAATTGATATAATGATATAGATTTTAGTATTTTGGTTTTAATACTATTAATTTTGATAATTATTTTCCTTTCACTTCTGGTATAAATCTAGACTGATCATAATAAATGATTTCTTGGATAAATCACTTTTTGATACAATTTTATTTAAAATTTTGAATGACTACTCAATATCAGTCTATAGTTCTCCTGTGATTTGTATTTCTCTGGCCTAGATGTTAAGATTATGTTTACATTATAAAACAAACCTGGTAGAGTGCTTTCTATCTCAGTTTTTGAGAATAATTTGTTTAGTATGGATAATAAATATACTTTGAAAGTTAAAAAAAATTGATCAAAACAATTGGAAAAACATTGAATGCTCATGGGTAGGACGAGCTAACATAATAAAAATGACCATTCTACCCAAATTAATTTACATATTTAGAGCCATAACTATCAAACTACCAAAAATGTTTTTTACTACATTAGAAAAAACTATAACAAACTTTATTTGGAAGAACAAAAGATCAAGAATATCAAGGGAAATAATGAAAAAAAATGTGAAGGAAGGTGGCTTAGCAGTACCAGATATTAAGCTATACTATAAAGCAGCTGTCATCAAAACAATATGGTACTGGGAGTTCCGGGTTAAGATGGCAGCAGAGTAAGAAGCAGCTCTTAACCTCTCCTGACTGAAACACACAAAACTCCTCAAGGGGACATAAAAACAAGTCCAGACGAAGGGAGGAACCCCACAACAGGGCACAGCGTGGAAGGTACGTGGAATCGAGACATTTCCAGGCTATAAAGGGCTCTCACTAAATCGCGGGCTGAGCAACCGCCCCACCCCCACCCCCTCCACACACAGCACCTATAGCACGGACCCCAGCTAAAAAGAAATAGAGCAAGTTTGGGGCACCCATCAAGTCATTGGCAGCTCCGGGGCCTGTTCCTGAGAGCAGCAAGATCTGGGACCCCAAAAAGCCAAAGAACGCAAGCGAAATCTGAGCGCGGGAGCAGTGAGTGGACACCGGCGGAGGCGTGGGTGGAGGCAGACACAGTCAGGAACTAAAGCTCTGAAAACCTGAGTGGGGAACCAGTAAAGACGGGTATACGACTGTGGAAGCAGCGCCCTGAGACTTGTAAAGGAACCTCCTGCAGAGGATCAAGCAAGGGGGCCCACCAGGGGGCTTGACCTTGGAAAAAACCAGAACTCAGACCTCAGGAGCCAGTAGACCGCGGACAGACACTGAGCGTGAGGATAAAGCTGAGAAGGTGCTGGGCTAATGATGGCTACCCAGACTCAGGAAACTCAGAAGAGAAAGAATAACAACAAAAAAAAGAAGCCTTTAACACTCGACAACTTTTACACAGAGAAAATCCAGACAACCGAGCAAACAGAGGAGGAGAACAAACAAGCATCCGGATCCTCCTCAAATAAGGAAAACTCCTCACAAGCTATGGAAGAGTTCAAAACTGAGATTTTGAGGAAAATGGAAGAGACCTGGCAAGAAAATAACTGTTTAAAAGGTAGAATCTTACAATTGGAAAGTGAGGCTCAGAAACCAAATGAACTGATAAGCAAATTGAACACCAGAAATGACCAGATTGAAAAGGAATACCAGAAGATTATGACCGAAAACCAGAAGATTATAGCCGAAAATCAAAAGATCATAGCCGAAAACCGAAAGATTTTAGCCGAAAATCAATCCCTAAAGGCTAGAATTGAGCAAGTAGAAGCTAATGATCTCTCAAGACAACATGAACAAATAAAACAAAGTCAAAAGACTGAAAAAATAGAAGGAAACATGAAA
>NW_025387009.1:0-4672 GCF_016433145.1 Gracilinanus agilis
AATTCATAATAAAATGTATTAATATACAAATAACATAATAATTTATTAAAATAATACCTTTTAAACGATAAATAGAAGAGAAAAGGAGAAAATTCAGGTTGTAGATATCATCAAGTAGAGCAGTTTTGGAAGGTCTTAAATCTGAAAGATACCCTAGACTGTGTATAGTAGAGATGCATAGTTTCACATTATAGAAAATATATGTAAGGGTAATGGGGTCGCCAGGGATATTATAAATAAACTAAGTGGTTTGTGGGAACACACTCTGGGATTTATGAGAAACTAGACCTGGACATGAATACTTGAACAGCCAAGCTGCTATTAACTGACAAAGGACAGTTAGCCAACTGTCACTCTGGCCAGAGGCTTTGAATTCGACAGACAAGGTAACAGGATATAACTGGGTTTAATTATGAACAACTAAAAGGTGGGATAGGGATAACTACTCTAAAACCTTAAATCTAATGACATAACCCACACGGAAAAGGAAAGACTTATTTCTACACTAACTTAGTAATCTAAACTGACAGGGCCCAAGGAGCAGCGGAGTCTCTGGGTGACTGCCTCAGACCTGGAACCTGCCAGGCTTGAGCAGCTCAGCTAGAGGCTTTGTGGCTTTGAGATTCTCACTGCAATCCACTCATGATCTCTGGATGCCAAGAGCCAAGGTAGTCTCAGGTACCAAATAGGGAGGGTTTTGCTTGAAACGCTGTCCACCAGATCTCAAGCTTTTCTCCTCTTCCTTGGCACAGGACTGTTGATCTTCTCTCTCTGCTAGATGCCACCACTCAGGATCCCAGGAGAAAATCAGGATACTGGATGTCCTTTTACTCTGAGTGCTCCCAGGGCTCACCACAGTTTGTGTTAACCCCCAATGGAGTCCTTCTCAGAGCCCAAGTCACTTCTTCCTGCTCCCTCATTCCACCCTGGAATTCCCAGCTCCAGCTCCTTCCTGCTAAATACATCTTAATATCTAATCAATAACTAATCTTATCTTCCTCACAACAATATAGAGGCCTATTTTTCCTTTTCTTTATACAGACACATACTCATGTTTGTTTATCTATTTAAAATTCATAATAATAAAAAAATTTTGAGAAAAAAATTTACTTGTAGCCTACAGTGGAGTTGATAGGACTCAAGTGAATAGAAGAATTGCTACATAGAAGAGACAAGCAATTGGTCCATAAAAAGGCCTTAATCCCCTGGCTACAGTTGATGAATTTTCAAAGACAGTTCCATATATATGTGGAGTCAACTTCAAGCAATATTATTTTTTATTTTTTTTCAGGTACATGTCAATACAAGTTTTTATATTCATTTTCTGACATTTTGCAATTGATATTGTCCCCATCCCCACTGGTATTCCTCCCTCACCAAGAAGGCAAGCAATATGTTATGTGTTGCATGTATATTATCATATAATCATATATCATATTTCTCTGTTAGTCATGTTGTGAAACAAGACACATATTGCTTATGCTAGAGAAAAATTCTTGGAGAAAATAAAGTGAAGAATGGTATATTTCAGACTTCATTTGGATTCCGTCTGCTCCTTCTATGGCAATGGATATCCCTTTTTGGCCTGAGTCCTTTGGAGTTGTCCTGTTTCCCAGCTTTGTTGATAATAGTTAAAACATTCACAGTTGATCATCATATATTATTGTTGTTACTGTATACAGTATTCTGGTTCTGCTCACTTCACTTTACATCACTTCATTTTCACTTTCCAGGATTTTTTCTTTTGTGTGTGTGTGTGATCATCTTGTTTGTCATTTCTTATGGCACAATAGTATCCTATTACAATCATATACCAAAACTTGTTCAGCCATTCCTCTATTGATACACATCCTTTCAATTTTCAGTTCTTTTCTACCACAAAATCACTGCTATAAATAAATAAAGAACATAATGTGTCTTTTCATTTTCCCTTAATTCCTTTAGAAATAACCCTAATAGTGGCATTTTTGTTGGGTCAGAAAGTATACACAGTTTTATAATTCTTTGAGGATAATTACAGATTGCTCTCCAAAATGGTTGGATCAGTTTGCATTTCTACTAATAGTATATTAATGTCTCCATTTTCCCATATACCTTCCAACATTTTGCTCTTTTATCCTTTTAGCTAATCTTTAGATGTTAGATGATATTTCAGTTATTTTGATTTGCATTTCTTAAATCAATAATGATTTAGAGAACTTTTTCCATATAATTATATATAGCTTTGATTTCTTCATCCAAAAACTATATCTTTTGATCATTTATCAACTAGGGAATGGCTCATATTTTTATATATTTGACAAAGCTCTCTATGTAATTTAGATATGAAATCTCTATCCAAGAAACTGCCCATACATTTTCGCCAACTTACTGCTTTCCTTCTAATCTTGGTTATATTGGTTTTATTTGTACAAAAACTTTTCAATTTAATATATTCAGAATTATTAATTTTATATTTTGCAATGCTCCTTATCTCTTGTTTATTCCCAAATTCTTCTCTGGGAATAAATCTAACAGGTAATATATTCCCTGGTCTTCTAATTTGCTTGTAATATCTCCCTTTATACCTAGATCATGAATCCATTTTGATCTTATTGATCTATATCTAGTTTCTGTCAAAATGCTTCCTAGTTTTCCCAACTATTTTTGCCAAATAGTGAATTCTTATTCTAAAAATTTGGGATATTCTCACATTCTGCTGACAGTAGTATAATGAGGAATGAATCAAGTTTAATTTCATTATTAGAAAATAGGAAAGGTATGCAAGTGGACTTTCTCACTGTGCATAGGGAAAAGGTTGAATCTGGAGGCTCTCAGCTTCATATCTTTGACAACTCAACTCATATTTTCAAAGGGAAAAAAGTCACCTGTGACATCTATTATCCTAGGAATGGCCAGAATCAAAGTCACTGTTTTATGGGTTTAGAAGTAAGCTACTAATCAGGGTTCTGGAGGACTGTACCATTTCCAGAGATTGTAGAACCATAGAACCTTGAAAATCATAGGGTCAGAGCTAGAAAGGATTTCTAGCCCAATGCAAACCTGAACAAGAATACTCTCCTTAATGCAACTAACACATAGTCAACCAAACTTTGAGAAATCCTAGAATCTTGGACAGCTATTCATTTCACCTTTGGGGTACCTCTAAATGACTTAGAAAAATATGGAATCAGAGCAAATATTTCTGGACTAAATAGTCAGTAATTAAATTAATAGATGATGTAGATGATGTTCAAGGAGGGAGTGAATACATATTTCATTTACTATGTACATAGCAGGAATGCCTGTTGTGTTTTTTGTTAAGTTAAAAAACCTCCGTCTTCTCATCCATGTCTTAAAAGATGGAGTGCTTATGTGAGAGAAGAAAATTCTCTTCTTTTTTCTTGTTGGAGTCTTAGAAATAGGCCACATTTGGATGCTTACAGGGGAAATCCTGAATAGAGGCATTAACCAAAATGTCATTAGAGGAGACTCCTCCATTAATGAATTAAGTCTATGGGAACCCACATCTGAAATTTTGGGTCCCAGATTTTATATTTATCGTGAATGACAGTATACAACTTATTTAAATGTTATAGATTAAGAGATAGTGAGATGATGCAATGAATGGAGCACTAGACCTGAGTCAAATCCTGCCTCAGACCCTAAATATCACTAGGAAAGTAGGCAATTCATTAAACAACTGTTGGACTGTTTTCTTGCCTATTTCTACAAAATAGGAATAATAATAACACCACATCTAGAGGTTATTATGAGGATAAAAGGAGATATTATTTGTTAAGCACTTTCTGAACATTAAAACCAAATAAATATTATTATATTATCATGATACACATCTAGTGTAATTTGCAGGGACTTTGATAGTTGCTTTTATAATTGGGATAGCACAACGCAGATTGAAACTCTTTTCTTAAAGCAAAGCTTGCCAAGAATATTTGCCTCTCTACTCTCTCTACCTAATCCCAAAAAATTCTCCCTCTCTGAATGTTATAGCCAGAATTGCCTAGTCAAAGACAACAATTTCACCTCTCTGTTTTTTAAACATATATTAATATTTATATTTTAGAAAAGTTAACATGGCTACATGATTATGCTCTTACTTTCCCTTTCACCCCCCGGACTCCCCTCCTCCCCTGGCCGATATTGCATTTCCAATGGTTTTAACATGTGTCATTAATCAAGACCTATTTCCAAATTGTTGATAGTTGCATTGGTGTGGTACTTTCGATCCCCAATCATGTCCTTATCAACCCATGTATTCAAGCAGTTGATTTTCTTCTGTGTTTCATCTCCTGCAGATTCTTCCTCTGAATGTGGGTAGCTTTCTTTACCATACGTCCCTCAGAATAGTCCTGGGTCATTGCATTGCTGCTGGTAGAGAAGTCCATTACATTCTATTTTACCACAGTATATCAGTCTCTGTGTACAATGTTCTTCTGGCTCTGCTCCTTTCGCTCTGCATCCAATTGACATGGAATTCCTCCAGTTTATTATTCCTTTTAGCACAATAGTATTCCATCACCAGCATATACCACAATTTATTCAGCCATTCCCCAGTTGAAGGCCATGCCCTCATTTTCCAGTTTTTTGCCACCACAAAAAGTGCAGCTATAAATATTTTCGTACAAGTCTGTTTATCTATGATCTCTTTGGGGTACAATCCCAACAATGG
>NW_025387010.1:0-5408 GCF_016433145.1 Gracilinanus agilis
ATATATATGTATATATATATATATCACTTTGTGAATCTTTAACTTCTATGTATTGGCTCCTAGGTTGAAGAGTGGTAAAGGTGGGCAATGAGGGTCAAGTGACTTGCCCAGGGTCACACAGCTGGGAAGTGTCAGAGGCCAGATTTGAACCTAGGACCTCCTGTCTCTAGGCCTGACTCTCAATCTACTAAGCTACCCAGCTGCCCCCTATTTTGCGAATCTTAAAGTACTTTATAATTATTAGCTATTATTATGAGTAAATGGAGGCCTAAAAGAAGTAAAGTGAACTAAAAATGACATAATTAAGTTATGGTAGAATCATGATTAGAACCCAAGGTTCAGTAGAGTGCAATGGCAGAGTAGCAGGAAGAAACACAGCCTAAGTCCCCAACCAAATGTCCTCCACAAAGATCTAGAAAATACACCAGACTGAATTCTAGTCAGGAAATCTAAGAAAAAGTCAGTTATTTGTCCAGCCCAAGGAGACTAAAAGATCTGCAGACGTTGTTGATAGGGTATGAGCAGGCATAGACTGGATTCAAAGTATTGAAGTGCTCAGAGAGTGAAAAAGAACTGAGGCTGAGCACCAGGGAAAGACTCCCATAGAATCACTGAACTAGATGCAGGAGCCATCTGACAACTCTGTAAACTACTAGCTAATTCCTTATCATATTAAAGGGGGAATCTGCACATAGCAAGCTGGAGAGGAGCAATTGCAAGTTAGCCTGGTGCTGAACAAGGAACAAGTTTTGGAGCAAATAGTAGTTGTGTGGCTCTGATTCTATAGCAGAGTGAAGACATGATTATGGCCTCCACCCCAGGGCAGAAACCCACAGGGTAATAATTAGAGCATTAGTCCCAGAATAAAGCACAGCCCACAATTGTTATTCTGAGCTTGTAGATTCTCCCAGGAACCACTACAAGCTGAATCCAGCAGCAAACTGCAGAAACTCCCAAATATAGATGAGTCTACAGAACCAAACATAAATCAAAAATTTTCAGAGCCCAGACCATAAGGGCAGTGAGCATACTTCATCAGAAACATTTTGGGAGTGCTGAAAACATATAGACCCCCAGCCTAAGCTCTGAAATCAGTAGAATGATATAAGAGAACAGAAGCTGAGACCAAATATCTCTTCCCTGGGTCCAGAAGTGCCCAGAGCTCAGCAGAGTTAAGAAGTAGGTTGGAAAAATGAGCAACCATAAAAAGAATCCCATCATAAAGAATTATTATGGTGACAGGGGAGCTTAAGACACAAACCCAAAAGACAATGATTTGGAAATATCTATAAATCAGGCCTCAAAGAAAAGTAGCTTAAACACAAATCCAAACAGAATTCTTGAAAGAGTTCAATTAAAGCAAAAAGAACTAAAAAAATGAAAATGGTAGAGGGAAAAATGCAAAATGAAATGAGAATTATGAAAGAAAAATTTGAAAGGAGAATTGATAGCTTGAAATGAGAAGTACAAAATCTTTCCCAAGAAAATATTCTGAAAATTAACCTTAACCCAATAGAAACTAATGATTATGAAATACCAAGAAATGACATATCAAGAAAAATTAAGAAATGAATAGAAAAAAGAAATGAAAAGAAAAAATAGAAAACGTGAGCTATTTCATAGCATAAATAAATAAATTGACATGGAAAACAAAGAAGGAGGAAAAAATTAAGAATCATTGTACTAGGGTAATGTACTAGGGTAATTTTAGAAATGTTAGGAAAACTCTCTGGAGAATATATGGGAATAGAAAGTAGTTTATCCATTTTTCAGCTGTACATGGCACCTTTACAAAAATCAACCACTTATTAGGGCATAAAGACCTCAACAAATATAGAAAAGCAGAAATATTAACTGCATCTTTTACCAACCATAATGCAATTAAAGTTATATTCGATAAAGTGTCTTGGGAACAAATAATAAAAGCTAATTAGAAAACAACTTAATCCTAAAGAAAGGGGCAGGTCAAAGAATAAATTACAAAAATAATAATTTCAATAGAATTATGATAAGGCAACACACCGAAATTATTGAGATGTAGTAAAATTTATATCTCAAAATGCTTTCATTAATAAAAAAGAGTGCACATCAATGTATTGAGCATCCCACTAAAAATAATTAGAAAATCAACAAATTAAACTCCTCAAATTGAACACCAAAATAGAAATCTTGAAAAATCAAAGGAGAGATTGACAAAATTGAAAGTGAAAATAAACATTAAATTTATAAATAGAGCAAGAACCTGTTTTTTAAAGGGAAAAAAACCAACAAAATAGATAAACCATTAGTTAACTTAAAAAAAAACCAGACGTCTGTCTTAGAATCCATACAAGTATCAATTTCAAGGCAGAAAAGCAACAAGGGCTATGCAATTGGGGTTCAGTAACTTTCCCAGGGCCCTACAGCGAGGAAGTATTTTTTGATCTCAGGTCCTCCTATCTCCAGGTCTGACTCTATCCATTGAGCCACCTACATTAGTTAACTTGACATAAAAGAGAAAAGAAAGAAGAAAATGAAATGACCAGTATCAAAAATGAAAAAGATGAATTCACAACTAATGAAAAAGAAATAAAATAAATTATTAGATGTTAATTCATCCAACTGTATGCTAATAAAACTGACTTTAAATTAAATGAAGATGTTGCAAAAATGTGAATTGCCCAGGTTAACAAAACAGAAAATAGAACCCTATCTTAGAAAAGAAATTAAACAAGCCATAAATGAAAAAAAGAAAATCTCTAGTGCTAGGATTTACAAACAAATGCTATCAAACATTTAAACAATTCCAATACTGTATAAACTGTTGGGGGTTTTTTAAATAGGAAAAGGCAGAGTCCTACCAAATTCCTCCTATAACACAAATATGATCTTGATACTGAAACGAGGGAGTCAAAACAGAAAAAGGAAACCTTAGACCAATATCTCTAATAAATATCAATACCATCGTTTTAATTAAAATATTAACAGAAAAATTATAGCCACATCACAAAGTTTTAAGCTATGACTGGTTAGTTTTGCACTAGGAATGCAGGGCTACTTCAGTGTTAGGAAAACCATTGACTATACTAATTACAAAAAAGTTAAAACCATATGATTCCATCAATAGATGTAGAAAAAGATTTTGATAAGATACTGTATCCATTCCTGTTAAAAATACTAGAAGCATAGGAATAAATTGAGCTTTCCTTTGATAAATAAAATCTATCAAAAGCAAGAGCTAGTATTATCTATAACTAATAAATTAAAGACCTTTCTAGTAAGACCAGGAGTAAAGGAAGGAAGTCCTTTATCACCATTACTATTGAATATAAAGCTGGGAATGCTAGTTATATTTTGTTGTTATTATTCAGTTGTTTCAGTTGTGTCCAACTATTTGAGAGAGCATTTGGGATTTTCTTGGGAAAGATACAGGAATGATTTGCCATTTCCTTCTTCAGCTCATTTTACAAATGAGGAAAATGAGACAAATGGGGTTAAGGGTCTTGCCTAGGTTGATACAGCTAGTAAGTGTCTAAGATTGGATTTGAACTTAGATCTTCCTGATTCCAGGCCTTGCACTATCCACCTTACCACCTAGCTGCCTAAGCTCTCATTAGACACATGAAAAAATGGTCCTAAATAATTAATAATTAGAGAAATGCAAACTAAAACAACTTGGAGGTAGCATTATACTGGTTAAGTTGACAGAAAAGGAAAATTGCAACTGCTCAGTGGCCATATGGAAAAAATGAGAAGGGTCAAGAGAACAATTTATGCTATTACCATAATAATGTGAAGGAAAATAACAATAAAAGACACCAGAACATTGATTTAATAGGGCTAACAGTGAAGCATGTCCCAACTGTTTGGCAGAGAAGTGGTATAAAGCAACATTGTCAGATATGGTCAGTGTTGATTTGTTTTGCTTAAGTGTATCTCTCAAAAGGGAGAATTCTACTGAGGTAAGCCTTTGGGAAGTGAGTGATTTTTTAAAAAGAACATTAATTTAAAAAATCTTTTAAAAAATTAGTGAATTGGGAGACTTGTAGGTTGTTCCCAAGAAAGTTAAAACTGAAGTTCCTTTCCATGTTTTGGTAGGATAAAGAGAGGTGGGGTGGACAAATATACAATTAACAACAAAAGATTAATAAGCTACAATGTTAGACTTCTATAAAGACCTTGCTATTTTCTTTTCTGGGCCCCTTATTTTGAAAGATATATTCCAAGGGGATATTCCAAAAGATGCTAGGCTAAATACAGAAGTTGGAACTATTTAGCCTGGAGAAAGGACAGTTTTCTTGTGAAAGAGTAATTAGATTCATTCTAGTTTTAGGGAAAGAATTTGGATTTTTGAGAAGAAGAAAAAATAAAAGAATTTTATTTTATTTATAGGTTTTGGCAGAATGGGTGACCTGTTCTTAAAGAGTTTATATTCTAATGTATCCATATAGATAGAGACATAGAGACAACATGTATCCATATAGATATATACAAGATATGTACTGAGTAATTAGTTTCACATTATTATGTCTTTTCATTTGTATGGTTGTAGTCATGTATATTATTTTCCTGGCTCCACTTGCTTATTTTTAGCATCAGTTCATGTAAGTCTTCCAAGATTTCTCTGAATTTTTAATTTTTGTTTTTTTATTATGGAATAGTATAATTTCATTACATTCTTATTTCAATTTTTTTTAGCTATTCTCCAAACAGTAGGTATGTACTTTATTTATAATTTCATGATACTACAAAATAGTGCTAGAGTTACTATTTTAGTATTCTTTTGGTATACCTTCTGTCCTTAACCTCCTTATATATAACCAGGAGTAAGATATTGATCTTTTGTAGATCAAGGGATCATAATTTAGGATACAGGTGTCAAACTTACTGCATTGGCTATAAACACTAAAATTCCCAAGAACATCTTGAACCAGATTAAAAATGTAATTGGGAAAACAATAAATAAATGAATAAATAAATTAGAGATTCAATATGTAGATAAATATAAGTAAATAATAATATATAAATAGAATAAATAAAATACAACATAAGTAATATTAATTTGTGGATTTTTAAGTCAATATGCAGCAGCTGAAATCTATTTATATTTGAGTTTAATACTCCTGAGATTCTAGAGCTGAAAGAAAACTTAGAAGTCATTCTGCAACCAACACAAAGTCATACAAATAGGAAGGAGCAGAAACAGGGTTCAGACTTACATCTTGTAATTCTAAAATTAGCACTCTTTCTACTATCACTTTCTTTTTTAAATCTTTTCTTGTTTTTGTTTGAAAAGCTGAGTTGTTATGGGTTTCTTTTATTACCTAATTTTTAACTGAATTATTGTTTCTTTTGAATTAATTTTGTTGTTAAATTTATGGCATTCTGTAAGTAAATCATATCCTGTATATAATTTATAAATATATATG
>NW_025387011.1:0-6989 GCF_016433145.1 Gracilinanus agilis
CCCAAGGACTGACTGTATAGATTTGGTGTTGACGTCTGTGTAGATGTTTCCTCCTTAGATTGTAAAGCCCTTGAGGGAGGCACCATTTTGCAATCCCAGCACCCAACAGGGCTTGGTGAACTCGGGAGAACCAGCCCATTCCTTCCACCTGCAGGGGTTCCACTCTAGACAGTTCTACTGTTGGCTCGACTCCTTTCTCCTTAGATCCGTCCCTTGGCAGCTCTTAGTTCCTACCTCCTGGGATAAGCAGAACAAGTCGAATCCACCTTTGGGCTCTCGGTTCTTTGGGCTACCCATCCCCAGGCCCTTCCCCTTCCTGGTCGCCCTGCCCGGATGCTCCCCAGACTGTCAGTGTCCTCCTTGATCTACAGCAGCTCCCCCTGAGCCCAGGCCTCTCCATCTGGTGGCCAGGGCCAGACACTCTGGAGCTCTTGGCTTGCTTATCTTCTGAGGCAAACCAAGATCTCGTTAACTTTTCTGGCCATCGAGTCACGCTGAGAGCTTATACTGAACAAGCCTTAGGTGAAACCTGAACCGGGCCAGATTTTTTCCATGTAAACCACTGCTTTGTCATCCTTCCTGTCCTGAAGTTGATTTTCTTGAACCTGAGTTCAAATCTCCCCACTGATTCCTATTTGCTTTCATTCTACTAGAGTCAGACCAATGTTCTAGTATGGCAAGATTGCTTTGGATCCCGACTCTCATCCACTCTTTGCCTCCCAACTTCATGACTTCTGAAAAGTGGCTAAGAATGCCAACTAGAGAGAGCTAAGTGGCTCAGTGGATAGAGAGCCAGGACTGGAAAAGAGAGGTCCTGGGTTCAAATCTGGCCTCGTGTGGCCCCAGGCAAGTCACTTAACCTCAGTTGCCTGGCTGTTACCACTCTTCTGTCTTGGAACCAGTATTGATTGAAAGACAAAAGGTAAGCGTTTTTGTTTTTGTTTTTTTCAAGTTCCGTCTGGTCATGATAAAACATTAAATCACACAGAGCCAACACGGATCCCTGGACCGGCACCCCTTTCCCCACCCCAGACCTCCTTTCAAGGTGACCATCAACTATTTTTGTTAAAACCTTTACTTTCTGTCTTGTATAGGTTCCAAGGCAGAAGAGCAGTAAGAGGGGGCAGCTGGGTAGCTCAGTGGATTGAGAGTCAGGCCTAGAGACGGGAGGTCCTGGGTTCAAATCCAACCTCAGATACTTCCCAGCTGTGTGACCCTGGGCAAGTCACTTGACCCCCATTGCCCACTCTTACCACTCTTCCACCTATGAGCTAATGCACAGAAGTTAAGGGTTTTAGAAAAAAGAAGAAGAAGAAGAGCAGTAAGAGCTAGGCCATGGGGATTAAGTGACTTGCCCAGGGTCACCCAGCTAGGAAGTGTCTATTTCGTTATTTGTCTTCTGAAACCATTATTTGGTTTTCCAGTATTTTGGATTCCTGGGAGTGTTTTTTCTTACAATCACAGCATGTATCATTCTGCTCATTCACTCTGCAACAATTCACACCTGAGGCCACATTTGAACCCAGGACCTCCCGTCTCTATCAATTCGTTCTCAATCTGCTGAGCTATCTGGCTGCACCCCTGACCATGAACTACTCATTTCTACTCTGTGGGCCCAGTCAATCCTATGGGAGCCCTCAGAGCTACTTGAGGACAGGGAATAGCTTTTGCCTTTCTTTGTACCCACAGCATTTCCCCAGTACATAGTCGGTGCTTAATAAATGTTTCCTAATTCAGCACCTGTCTGGTCTTTCACAATTACTGGGCAAACCCATCTGTCACTGTGCTCGTTCCTCAGGGATGGGGTGTATCCTGTCCTGGGCCTTGAACTCATCAAGGGCAGGCAGGTGCTACCTTATTATCTCCTCCTTATCGTGGGCATCAGCTCCCTGCTAACTCCTTTCTGTCTCCTCTTTTCCAGCCAGGGCTCCATGGCAGAGGGGAGAGTCAAAACGATCAGCGGGCGGCCCTGCCTTCTATCATCAGTTATCAGCTCATCCGCCCTGGCAGCAGGCCCATTCCTGCCCTGATCTTCTTCCGCCCTCAGCCACCAACACAGCCCCCAAGTCCTGTTATCTTCGGCTCTCCTCATTGGCTTTGGCTCCCTCCGCTCTTTGGCCTACTTGGCACTCCTGTCAGAGGACCGGGGCACACTTCTGGGGCTCCCTCTCATTCCTGGATTCCCTCACGAGTAAACACGCCGTTATTCCATTCTCCTCTCCACCCGGCTCCCTAATATTCTCATTTCTTGTGGCTCTCCTAAGGGAGACGGCCCGGGTGCTCAGTGGCTGCGGAAGGCATTCTCCTGGCTTGAGATCTTCCTCTGGGGATCCTCCACACTTGTTGCCTATGGATAGGCCGTGGCTTGTATTAGTAACTCACATCTTGCTTGTGTGGGGTGTCTCTGCTGCTAATCTCGCACCCAGGGTTTCTGGTCCATCCAAAAAAGCCCCCTTCTCCCCCCCCCCCCGGGACCCGAGCGCTTTCCTTCATTCATGAATGAAAGCTCATTCAATTTGGGGTTTGTTAAGCTTCAGAATAGAGTAAAAATATCTTCCTGGTGCAAAAGGGGGGAAAAAAACCAGGGGGCCACCAGGAACCCTCTCTGGAAGGAGTTTAGCACACAGTAGGCATTTTCTCAAGGCTTGTTCCTTCCCTCTTCCCGATCCCTCCATATAATCGAAATCCTTCCATGTTTGGCTCTGGCCCATCACCTTCCCACAAGACCTCACTCCTATGACATTGCTCAGGGCTGTGGGTGGGTTGCTGTAAGTACCGTTTCCCTAACGGACCTGCGAACTCCAGAACATTGTGTTTTCTCCAGCGAACCCCAGAAAGACCACGGCCGCAGCCATTCAATCACCGTCCATTCCAAAGGCATTCTGGGGCAGCCAACGCCACGTGGAAGGCTAATAGCTAACCTTTAGGAAAATATTTTCTAGCTTCTCCTAGTGCGGCAGGCGACCTCTGGGGGACCCAGATTCCCAAAGCAGCGCCTCTCTCCTACTGGTTTTATCATCAAAACAAACAAATACACCCACATTTCTGGCCCAGGCTGAATCCCTGTAAAGCAATCAATAGACTAGCATGAAAGGCCAAGTTGGATATTCCCCAGGATCTGGATTCATGGGCGGGCATATGTGACTCGGGTGAAGCATCCTGTACCCGTGTACATCCAATAAATATTTGCTCCTCGTGATAACTGCAATTTATTAGAGGCCACAGAGAATCCGAAACAGAAAACTGCTGGATCCTAGATCTCAGGCTGGAAGGAACCTCCGCACCCATTTTAGAGCTGAGAAAATTGAGTGTCAGGGAGAGACAGTCATTGTGGAGACATGATTTGAAGCGGGGTCCTCTCACTCCAGAGTTCAGATCATTTCCACTCTTATCAGGCAAGCAGTGCAGTGGGTTGAATACTGGATCTTCACTCGTGAAGTCCTGAGTTCAAATCCTATCTCAGATACATACCAGGAGACCTTGAGCAAAGCACTTAAACTATTCTCAATTTCTTCCTCTAAAATGGGGATAATGGAGGGCAGCTGGGTAGCTCAGTGGACTGAGAGTCAGGCCTAGAGATGGGAAGCCCTGGGTTTAAATCTGGCCTCAGATACTTCCTGGCTGTATAACCGTGGGCAAGTCACTTGACCCCCCCCCATGGCCCACCCTGACCATTCTTCTAACTAGGAGCCAATACACAGAAGTTAAGGGTTTAAAATTTAAAAAAAAAAAAAAAAAGAATGAAAATTGTAATTAAAAAAAATGGGGGCAGCTGGATGGCTCAGTGGAGTGAGAGCCAGACCTAGAGATGGGAGGTCCTGGGTTCAAATCTGGCCTCAGACACTTCCTAGCTGTGTGACCCTGGGCAAGTCACTTAACCCCCATTGCCTAGCCCTGTAACAAATAAAATTAATATAGAAGGATAGATATAAAAGATATTAGAGTTTAAAAAAATTAAAAAAATAAAATGGGGATAATGACAGCATCTATACCCAGGGGTGGCTTTGAGGAGCAAAGGAGATGCATTTCTTTCTTTTTTTTTTTTAAACCCTTGTACTTCGGTGTATTGTCTCATAGGTGGAAGATTGGTAAGGGTGGGCAATGGGGGTCAAGTGACTTGCCCAGGGTCACACAGCTGGGAAGTGTCTGAGGCCAGATTTGAACCTAGGACTTCCCGTCTCTAGGCCTGACTCTCACTCCACTGAGCTACCCAGCTGCCGCGGGAGATGCATTTCTAAAGCACTTGGCCAACCTGAAAAGCTTGAGCTCTCCTCACCAGGGTGATTCAAGAATGGCCCTGCGCAGAGGAGAAGGGCAGAGGGGGGAAGCTCAGGACTGACCTGGGTCATCGACTCAGAAAGCAGAAAGAGCCTGCCAAAGTCAAGTGTGCTCTAGGAAGACAGGCCCTAACTTGAACCACGACTTAAGAAAAACCGAGCCTTCCTTCTTTGCCTTCTCTCTCCCTCTCTCCTCTCCCCCTGCCTTCTTTCCTTCTCCCTCACCTTCCATCTTAGACTCAATACTGTGTATTGGTTCCAAGGCAGAAGGGCAGTCAGGGCTGGGAAATGGGGGTGAAGTGACTTGCCCAAGGTCACACGGCTAGGGAGTGCCTGAGGCCGGCAGCCTTCTAAGCTCCCTGATGCTTGGAGTTTAAGTCCAGGTTTTCCATCCCCGGGCCGGATCCGTCTGGCCAGCGATCACTCCCCTCGGTGACTAAACAGTTTTTTCTTACAGAAGGACAGAGAAAAAACTCATCGATCTAAAGGACAGAGAAAGAGCATCTCCTCCGGCCCGCCCCAGCCCCCCCAGCCCCGGCCAACCTCGGCGGCAGCAGTAGCGGCAGCGGCGGTGGCAGCAGCGGCAGCGGCAGCAGAAAGCCTGCACTTGAAGGGCAAGTTCAGCTCCCACTGGTTGGCTGCCACACTCCTCCCCTTCCCCCCGCGCGGGCGTCACGTGACAGCCCCAGAAAAGTAGGCGAAAGGTTACCCGGCGGGAGCCCCGCCCAGCTCCGAGGCGGCCAAGGCCAAGGCCGGATCTGTGGGTTTCAGGTCGGGTTCCAGGCTCACCAGAGGGAGGCTCTGGGCCCTAAGGCCGGGCTGGCCTGGCGCATCTCAAGAGCAGGCCAAGGCCAAGCGCTGGGAAGCCCGCCTCTCCCAGCAGCTGGGCTGACAACAGTTGCCGGGACCGGTCCGGTGAATCGGGAGTTTAGGCTGGCCAGCTGGACCGCTTCCACAGCCCGGGAGCAGCCCCGCTCCTCCCTGGGACCCCCGCCCCCCCCCATCCCACCCAGGCCACGCCGGGCAGATTGTCCTCTCCTGAAGTCAGAGAAAAGAGCCCCGAAGTCTCTCCCGGATAAAGTAACCCCGAAAGCGATCGGTAGTTCCCTTTCCATCGGCCCAGAGGCAAAGCAAGCTGCCCCGGAGCTGCCCTAGCCGGGCTCTGCTCCCCCGGACCCGACCCCAGAGAGGGGGAGGGGCGGGCCCCCAAGAAGCCAGCAGCGCGCATCGCCTCACGCTACCTGCGGCGGGAGGGCGGCCGCTGGCGCCGGCAGTCACAGCCCCGAGAACTTTCAAAACAAAGAATGTTCCTGCCGCGCACACCCGAGCCCCCCTCGGAGCCCGGGCCGGGGAGAGGACGCGGCTGGGACACCTTCGTGAAGTTGTTCCGCTGCTTAGAAGGAAATGAACGTGCTGGTCTAGCTGGAATGACCAGAAACCAGACTCCTCGGGAGGAAAATGGTGCCCCCAAAGCGGCTTCCCCAAAGCTTCGACACATCCCCCCCCCCCGCGAGTAAACGAGCCAAGCGACCGTGTGACAGACTGCGGGGTTCCTCCGGGAAGCAGGACTTCTCCCAGGCGAGAACGTACCTCCGTCCCCAGGGCGTGGGGAAGGCGAGGGCCGTCCCGGGACCCCAGATCGGCCAGGGAGCGGGGAAGGATCTGGGAAGTCCCGCCCTGGGGGGCTCCTTTCTGTTCAGCGATGGATTCTCTAGGGAAGAACTCGGACCTGCTAGCCGGCCCCGAGCCCGGACGGAGCAGAACAAAAGGCGGAGCCCCCGAGAGCCTTTCAACAAGTCAGATCCGATGGTCAAGTCAAAGGAAGCCAAACCGCGGACCGTGTCAGCCCCTCGGCGGAGACCCCGCGGGAGGCACGGAGGAGGCCCGCGAGGCCTCTGCAGGGTCCCGGGACCCCGAGTTGAAGGCTCCCTTCCTGCCTGCCTGGTAGCTAGGTGTGGGGGCATCGGCGGAGGTGCGCCTCTGGGTAAGCGATCAGGAGGGCCTCTGGGAGAGAACTAACTGTTCCCCCCGGCCCCGGGTGAGCGTTGGAGGAGGCGCTCAAACGGCCGGGCATCTTCTCTGGCACATCCCTCGAGGCTAGCCGAGTTGGGGGCACCGGGAAGAGGGCGCTCCGCTCTCGGTCTGGGTGTCTCTCGGTCTCCGTCTCGCTCCCCCCCTTTCCCAGGCGGCCACCTCTCCCCGCGCCTTCCCAGACCCCGGGCTGCCCTTGGCCTCCACACACACACCACGCCAGCTCCCAGGGAACACCGGGAAGCCGGCTGCCCCCGGCTTCCTTCCCAGGGAGCCCTAGCCCTAAAGGCGAGGAAGGTGCACAGCGCTTGGGACCCCGGACCGAGCCTGGCAGGAGCAGGTGAAGGAGAGGCCAGCTCCGCAGCAGCCCCCAACGCGGAGCGGGGTCGCTGCCAGGCTTGGCCACGCCCTCCCGGACGGGCCCGACCGTGCGGCCCCCGCAGCCGCCTTCCTCAGAGGGCTCCGAGAGGGGCAAGAAAGTTTCGGATCCTTCAGAAGACCGTCCGTTTCCGGGATGCCAACGAGTTGCTCCTCTTACCTCCCACATCCTTTCCCAAGGAGATGGAGAAGGGAGGGGAAGGGGGGCGCGCTCCGAAGGCCATTGCCGCCGCCCCCACCCCGATCCTCCCCGCTCTCCTCCCCTTCGGGCCCAGGCCCCGCAGCCCTCCCTCCGTGGAGAAG
>NW_025387012.1:0-14975 GCF_016433145.1 Gracilinanus agilis
TCTCCTCCTCTGTTTGCTCGGTTGTCTGGATTTTCTCTGTGTAAAAGTTGTCGAGTGTTAAAGGCTTCTTTTTCTTGTTGTTATTCTTTCTCTTCTGAGTTTCCTGAGGTTGGGTAGCCATCATTAGCCCAGCAGCTTCTCAGGTTTATCCTCGCGCTCAGTGTCTGTCCGCGGTCTATTGGTACCTGAGGTCCGAGTTCTGGTTTTTTCCAAGGTCAAGCCCCCTAGTGGACCCCCTTGCTTGATCCTCTGCAGGAGGTTCCTTTACAAGTCTCAGGGCGCTGCTTCCACAGTCGTATACCTGTCTGCACTGGTTCCCCACTCAGGTTTTCAGAGCTTTAGTTCCTGGCTGTGTCTGCCTCCACCCACGCCTCCGCCAGTGCCTGTGCGCTCTGCGCTGAGCGTCCACTCTCTGCCCTCGCGCTCAGATTTCGTTTGCGTTCTCTGGCTTATTGGGGTCCTAAATCTTGCTGCTCTCAGGAACAGGCCCCAGAGCTGCCAGTGACTCGATGGGTGCCCCAAACTTGCTCTATTTCTTTTTAGCTGGCTTCAGAGCTATAGATTTTGTGTGTGGAGGGGGTGGGGGTGGGGTGGTTGCTTAGCCCGCGATTTAGTGAGAGCCCTTTATAGCCTGGAAATGTCTCGATTCCACGTACCTTCCACGCTGTGCCCTGTTGTGGGGTTCCTCTGTTCGTCTGGACTTGTTTTTATGTCCCCTTGAGGAGTTTTGTGTGTTTCGGTCAGGAGAGGTTAAGAGCTGCTTCTTACTCTGCCGCCATCTTAACCCGGAGGCTCTCTGTTTATTTTTAATATAATCAATTGGCAACCTTTAATTTAACTAATCAAGAATTTGAAATGCCCCTACTTAGCACTCAGTAGGTCATAAGATAAAAGGGTTCACATGTCACTTACTAGAAAGGCCACAAGCACTGCCTCCCCTTGGGCAGTGCTGGGCAAATTGGGAGGCTGTGATTGGTTTCCGTGAAGTGGGAGAGAGATAGGAAGTGACCTGGAAAAAGGACTACAAAAGATGAGACCAAGAAGATTGAGGGCATTACTTCCTTCCTTCCTTCCTTCCTTCCTTCCTTGGCTTTTCAATGAGGACTATCTCTCTCAGTTGGTGCTTTGGTGGGATACTCTCTTCAACATGAGCTCTGGTGAGATTCTTTGCAGTCTTAGCCTCATGTGCACTGAATGTTCTTGACAGACTTTTCAGCGTCTCCTGGCTCTTCAGATTTCAACTTCCTAATTAGGACTTTGGATTCTGGTGAGACTTGCTTTGGGATCTGCAGTTGCAGTCTACGATTTAGGGTATTTGTAGCTAAGTGATTTTTTTCCTACCTCATTTCATATTTCTACCCAATTGTAAATAAAAGCTGCTTATAGTCATTTTGACTGGAGAAGTTAATTATTTTTATAAACAGTGACCACAATTCAATTATTTTAATTCATATATTTAGTCAAACCAATTTTAATGTTTACATTGCTCCCCCTTTTCTTTATCTAGGAAGTTCCTTTGTATTATTTCACCACCAATAACATTTATTTACTAATGAAGGAATGAAATATTTTTTCCCTGAAACACTAATTTATTTCTCCCATTTATGGGATAATAGTATGATATATTTAGAACTGGAAGGTACAGCAGAGATAATCTAGTCCAATACTTTCATGTTAAACATGAGAAATCCCAGAGTCCAAGAAGGCAAAATAACTTACTCAAGGTTATATAATAGCTAGTAAAGAGTCACTGGTAGGATTTGAACCCATGTCCTCTGATACAAGAGGTAATGCTCTTTCCATTGCAATATACTTTCTCTCCAATCTTTGTTATCATATCTTTAGATTCTTTAGTACATTGATACTCTCATTGCCTTCTTAGTATCTCTAATAAAATTTATGACCTCTGTGATAATGAGATTTACCTTGCGCATTCTCAAATCTAATCATCAAAAGTATAAACAACTCCACTTAACTCACAAGTTGGGAGGTCTGTGACCCATGTGTGCTAGAGTGAGTGGCGAATCAGAATTTACTAACTGCCTCCTGGGCAGTCCTAAGAAAAGTGTCTTTTGTGTTTGGGCACGTAAACTAGGAGGAAGGCACAGCAAATGATGAAAAAAAAGCCCCTTTAAAAGAGAGGTCATTGAATTCAGCTTCTCTCTTCTGGTTCAGTGTCTTGGATCTGAAGGAGCTCTTCTTGTTCTGGACCTGGGACCATGAGACCTTGGTGAGACTGTTCTTAAATCTTTCTCTTAGAATTACACGTGGTGCATGTAAAGTCTAAATCTTCCTGGAATTCCAGGGCCTTCTGGCCCTTGGCCTTGGGCTCAAGGCCAAACCTCTCTCAGCTGAGGGCCAATTAGATCTGCCTGGGTTAAACTAGGGGATTGGAGCAAATTACCTAGAGTGTTAGATTACTTATCCTACCTTATCCTCTCATTTCCTTATTTCCTCTTCCTCTTCTCATTTGTAAATAAACTTCCATACAAGTCAGTTTGACTTGAGGTTATTCCTTAATTGGGGATTGATAATTATTCAATTCCCTGGTGACCAAACCCTTTAATATTCACCCAATCAAAACCTCTTTTTACCCCTTACACCTCTTTGCTCAATTGAAACTGCTCTCTCCAAACTTAAAGATCTTTCAGTTGCCAAATCTGATGTCCTTTTCTTAGTATCTGTCCTTCTTGACTTCTGTACAATATCTGACACTGTTGCATTCTCTTCTCCTTTGTACTATCTTCCCTTCCCTGTCAGAAGCCTGAGTGAGGGTAGGTAGATCTATGATGTTCTTTGTGTAGCAAGCTTTATTGCTTTGAGGCTATCTTCCCCTGCTGCCTTGGCTGTGGCCAGTCATGTTTCTGCCCATGCTCCCTGCTCTGCTGACCAAACTCTGCATTCTTCAGCCTTGGGTCTCACTGCCAAGGCTTGGTACTGCCCTCAGGAGTAAGTCTGTGGTGTTTCAGCCAGACCCTGAGAATTAAGAGATTGCCCCGGCCCTCACTCTAACTCTAGAACAGTGTGTAGGGGGAAAGTTGATCAGCTTGCACTTTGATTAGTACAGTTATCACCCCCTTATTGCATGGATTTGTAAACATTTAGAATAATAATCATTTAGACCTTTAATGCTCTGTCAGTGGGGGAGCCCCTTACTCATCCAGTTTTGGTTTCTGCCCTTTTGAGATGCTTTTATAATGATTGGTTAGAAGGAAATGATTCAGAAGACTCCTTCTACTACAGGCCCATATTGGCTCCACCCCTGCATTCTCTTCTCATAGATATTCTCCCTTCACTGGATTTTTTTATAATCTTTTTTTTCTCAGCTCCCCCCTCCAATATACCTAATCATTTTCTTCTGTATCACATCTCCTAATGATCTAGATCCCCAAGGCTCTATACCAGGCTGTCTCTTCTATTCTCTCTTTATAATCTGTCATTTAAGAATGTCTTTATAATCTGTTTCCCAAGGAGGATCAGATAAAGCAGAAAAGAACCCATGTGTTCCAAAATATTTATGACAACTCTCCTTGGGGTGGCAAAAAACTGGAAACTGATGGGATGACCATCATTTGAGGAATGGCTAAACAAATTGTGGTATATGATTGTGATGGAATACTACTGTATCATAAGAAACAATGAGCAGATTGATTTTAAAAAAAAACCTAGAAGGAATTATATGAGATAATGAACAATGAAATGAAAAGGAGAACATTATATAGAGTCACAAAACTAATACTGGAAGAATAAATTAATAACATTACCTCCAGAAAGTAAACAGAAAGATAAAACATGAAAGATAAATTAAATGAACATGCTGGCCTCCCTGACCATATCCTATGTCATGCAGGGAGGGTAGGAAGGGGTTGAGACACTTGTGGACTGGATCTACTATTTAGATATGAAGAAAAAGTAAGTTAAACATATAGGACATTTGTGTAATATCTTCATTTTCTTAATACATGAAAATGCTTGCTTCGTTTGGATTTGTAAACATTTAGAATAATAGAAGAATTTGATGACCTCATCAACTCCCAGGAGTTTATCCTTATGCAGAGAACTCCCAAATCTGTATGTTCAGCTATCTCTCTCTCCTGAGGCCCAGTCTTACATATCCAAGAACCTATTAAATATTTAAAACTGGATGTTTCAAAAGCATCTCAATCTCAATGTATCTCAAACTGAACTCATTACTTTTCCACAAAAACGCTTCCCTTTTTCAACTACCATATTTCTGTCAAGAACATCAGCATTCTTCCAGATACCTTGGTCTGTTACCTCAGTCTATAAATTTATCCTTAACTGTTTACTCTCTCTCTCATTCTATGTATCCAATCAGTTGACAAATACTGTTATTTCTACATCAACATCTTTCTTACTCCTGTCTCCTCTCTAGTTACATGGTCACTATTCTGGTTCAAGCCTTCATTATCTCTTAACCTTGACTGTTATGATAGCCTTTTAATTAAAATTATTCTTCCTGCTTCAAATCTCTCCCCTCCCCAATCCATTATCCACCCAGCAGCCAAAAAGATTTTCCCAAAAGTATAAGTGTGACTATGTCACTCCCTTACTCAATAAACCAAAAGTGCTTCCTCTTATCTACAAGATCAAATATAAGCAACTCCTTTGTATAGCTATTAAAACACTTCATACTCTGGTCTCTTCTGCCTCTTTATATCTTTTAGTATACATTATTCCCCTTCTCACATTATACAGTTTAGTTAAATGGGCCTTCCTGCTATTCCTTTTGCACAATACTCCATCTCCCATCTCCACTCCCTTGTACTGGCTATCTCCAATGCCTAAGATGTACTTCCATCTCATTTCTCTCTTTGTTCTCTTCAAAACTCTCCTAAAGCAATACCTTCTCTGTGTCTCTACCTGATCACTATCATACTAGTGATATATTAACAAAAATTTACCTTGTAAATATTTAGTATATTTCCTCCTATGAAATATAACTTTCTTGAGGGCAAGGACTGTCATTTTGGTGTCCCTAGGATTTACCATAGTAGGATAACAGGATAATAAATTTAGAACTGAAGTGACCTTCTAAGATCAATCAGAAACATCGTTCTCATTTACAGATAATGAAACTAAGGCACAGAGAGGCTTAAATAATCTATGCAGGGTCACAGAGTTAGCAATCTGAAGTAAAATTTGAACCCAGATCTTCCTGACTCCAAGTCTAAGGCACATTATCATTTCTGGTGGCTTAGCAGAAATATAAAGCTTTCACTTTCTTAGGTGTTTTTGATTCAAATCTTTTGTTGTGAAATACTTGTTGAGATGGCTTTTTTCTTATTCACTTCTCCTTAGCCAGTTTCTACTCATCTTTATCAGTCACTGCCAATTTTCGCATACTGTCTTTTGTAGTAAATAAGCTTCTTATTGCCAATATTTTCCCTATCATAGGCCCAGAACTCTTATGTTCTTTATTTCCTGCTGCCTGTTCTATCAGATCATGGGGTTAGATGGGACCTATGGCCTTATTTAAGGGGGTGAGTGTGACTAGTTAGGTCTTTGTAACCTGGAGACTCTAAAAAGCTATTTTATAGTTGGATTTAATCACTTATTTTTTTAGTTCTCTTCTTCTAGGCTTCACTCTCTTCTCTGAGACTGGCCTTCAGTTTGTAGGCTAAGCCCCAAGTGCTATTCCATGAAGAGGTTGAGAGTGGCCCCCAATTGTGGTGAGGTGAAACATAGATGAGCTTTTCGTTTGGGGGGTTTTTCTCTATTTTTTCCCCTCACTTCTGGTTACTGCTATCAATAATAATAACCTCTAAAATGGTTCAGAATACCAAAGAATTAAGTGAAAACATCAATTATTTCATTGAAAGAAATTAGTTGTGAGAAATCAACACATTTAATAACTGAACAGAACATTTAGAACAAAAATAGAGACATCATTAAAAATATAATTGAGGGGGGCAGCTGGGTGGCTCAGTGGATTGAGAGCCAGGCCTAGAGACAGACAGGAGGTCCTGGGTTCAAATCTGGCCTCAGACACTTCCCAGCTGTGTGACCCTGGGCAAGTCACTTAACCCCCATTGCCTAGCCCTTACCACTCTTCTGCATTGGAGCCAAAACACAGTATTGATTCTAAGGGTAAGGGTTTAAAAAAATAAAAAACAAAATAAAATTGACAAAAAAGATTAGCTGTTATTTCCTCCTATGTAGTATGAAGTAACTGTAACCAATATTACACTTCTGGGGCCATCCCACTTCCACAGTCTTCTCCCCTCTGATCAATACCCTTCCAAAACCAAAGCCTGCCCCTCCCTCTTCCTCTCAAGCCTCATGGTTGGTTGGCTTCATGGGCTCCAAAAGTTGATGTCTAAAACAACAGCCACCAAAAAAGATGTAGAAATCCTATGGTCATGGGAGAGTGGTTCAGTACTGAGAAGGGAGTGCAGAGATCAATAAGTTCGTGAATTGATATTTGTTTTCTTCCATTAAAGATTATAACATATTGAGTTCTTTCTACTTTCTTTTGGTTGTTAATATATTTTCTCTAATGATGTCTTTAAATTGATTTAAGTAGTGGAAGGACAGCTATGCTCACTCTAACATACCTCATTACTCTGCCATCTTCAAGGATTCCTAGATATAGTCTTTTTGAAAGTGACTCTGTATTACCAAAGCTCATCATTTCCTGGCACTCATTAAAGGCTCTTTCCCAACTTTCCCAATTTATATTATAAACTGCTTAGGAAGGAAGGGGGCTAGGTAGAGGTGCACTTGTTGCTCGAAGCTGGCAGGCTTTAAGCATAGGCTGCATTCCTCTGGACTTGTCCATCATGCTCCAAGAACATCGTTATCCTGAATGCACTGGAATGTGCACCTCATAAGTACCTTGGGTTCTCTCCCTCTGATTGGATAGCATCTCCCAGAAAGTCATCCAAGGGGCAGCTAGGGAGTATAGTTGATAGATTACAAGGCTTGGGGTTGGGAGGACATGGGTTCAAATCTAGCCTCAGCCATTTCCTACCTTGTATGATCCTGAGCAGGTCACTTGACCCCATTTGCCTAGTTCTTGCCCTTCTGTCTTAGAGCTATTACTAGGACAAAAAGTAAGGGTTAAAAAAGTCTTCCCTTTTTTAGTAGCAAAGAACTGGAAACTGAAGGGACATTCATCAGTTGGGGAATGGCTGAACAAGTTGTGGTATAAGATTGTAATGGAATACTATTGTGCTGTAAGAAATGGCAAACAAGATGATCACAAAAAAAAAAAAAAGCTGGAAAAACTTCTATGAAGTGATGCAAAGTGAAATGAGCAGAACCAGGAGAATGGTGTACATGGTAATAGCAATAAAGTATGATGATTAACTGTGAATGACTTTACTACTACCAGAAATGCAAGGATCCAAAACAACTCCTAGGGACATGATGAAAAAAAGCTTTCTATTGCTATAGAAGGAACTGTCAAAGTCTGAATGCAGATTGAACCATGCCATTCTTCACTTTATTTCCTTCATGAATCTTTTTCTACTATAAGCA
Organism: Gracilinanus agilis; assembly: GCF_016433145.1. Lineage (NCBI taxonomy): Eukaryota > Metazoa > Chordata > Mammalia > Didelphimorphia > Didelphidae > Gracilinanus > Gracilinanus agilis. The sequence continues at coordinate 7,504 of NW_025387012.1, forward strand.
ATGTGTGTTCTTTTACAACATGACAAACATGGATTTATATATTGTATGATGACATATGTGCAATTCATATCATATTGCCTGTCTTAAGGAAAGGGGAGAGGAGGGAGGGAGAGAGAGAACATGGATCATAAAATATCAGAAAACAATTACTAAAAATTGTACCTATATGTAATATGGGGGGAAGGGGAGTTTTTTTTAAACCCTTAACTTCCATCTTGGACTCAATACTGTGTATTGGTTCCAAGGCAGAAGAGTGGTAAAGGCTAGGCAATGGGGGTCAAGTCACTTGCTCAAGGTCACACAGGTAGGAAGTGTCTGAGGCCAAATTTGAACCTAGGCCTGTCTCTAGGCCTGGCTCTCAATCCATTGAGCTGCCCCTGGGGATTTTTTTTTTTTCAAAAGAAAGACATCCAAACCAGCTATCTCCATTTTCCACCAACCTGCCAACATCTGGACTTCTCCACCACAGTGAATATAAGCAGTTTACAAATGTTTGTCCACTGATTAACTAAATGTTCACTGATTAGAAGGGCCCTGGACAGGATTTAGCCCATTGGGCAGGGAACTGAATCAAAAATCATTGGGCTGTAGATCTAAAGCTGGACCTAAGACTCTCTAGTCTACCCTCTTTATTCATGAGGAAATCAAAACCTAAGGAAGGTAAGTGAATTGTCCAAGGTCACAGTCTTTGCCCTCAGGCAACTTATATATACAAAGTAATTTTGGGAAGGAGAAGATTAACAACTGAAAATATGAGGAAAGGCCTTATATATCTGGTGGCAACTGAATTAAGCCTTGAGGAAAGAAACCTGAGGTAAAGATGGAAAGTAGCATTCCAGGCATGTGGAACAACCGTGAGCAAAGGCATGAAGATAGAAGATAGAATTTCACATACTATAAATAACAAATAGATTACTTTGGCTAGAATGTGTAGAAGGACTAATGTAAAATAACTCTGGAAATATGGATTATAGCAAGATTGTACAGGGCTTTAAATGCTAAACAGATAAGTTTGTAGATCATTCTTGAGGATTCTATGGACATTTCTTGATCAGGAAAACAACATGGTAGACCCATTTTTTATATAGTTCTTATGTGGCAGATGAATGGAGGATGGATTAGAGAGGGGAGAAACTGAAGATAGGAAGGCAATTGGAAAGCCAACCAGGAGAACCCTTAATCTTCTGATTGTTTTCCTTACTTTTTACTGAAACTATCCTTAAGTCAAGTTCCTAGCAGTTAATTCTGTTACTGCTGTTGACTCTTTATGTTAAACAGTGCTATCTACTGACAGAAAGTAGAACTGCAAACAAAATTAACAATTATATTAACTATGACTCTAAAGTAGTTTAGTTCAAATTGTGATGCCATTTCTTGTCTATCTAAAATGGCTTATTATCCAACAGAATATTTTACAGTGGCTTTATATAGCACTGTTCCTAGCCATACTTACAGTGATAGGAGGCTTCGCATTTTGCCTATTTCTCCTCAAGAAGAAACAGATTAATAGTTTTTCTGAACTAAAAGCTCACCTTGAAGAAAAACTAGAAAATAACGTAGGTGACCTTAAGAAGCTGGAGGAGAGTTTGGGGGATCTCAAGACATATAAAAAGCATTAAGAAAAGCTTGAGAAATCACTAGAGTAAGATGAGATATTTATCTCTCAACACTTCCTCATCTAGAGCAGATTCAGTCTCTGTCCAATCCTGCTCCATGCAATTCTGTCCATAATAAAGCTACCTTAACTCCTCCTCATCCTGTTCTATCTCTAAATCTACCCAAACTCCTCCCACTCGACCAATTTCCCTGCCTACATCCATTACCTGTTCTAAGACAACTCAAACAAATAAACAAAAAGAGGTAGAAACCAAAAATAATTCAGTTACAGGCCTATTCCCCTTTAAAAGAAATACCCATCTTTAATAAGAGTTGTGGTCACCAAAATTAAATGTAAGGGTTAAGTTGGAAGTTTTGACAAAATAAGAGATAATAAGACAAAATAAATTAAATTTAATAATTTAAGTTTTAATGAGAATATAGTAGAGTTGTAAATTAATATTATCCCTTTAAGCCAGAGAAAAGAAAACTTCTAACAGAATTTAACAATTAACAATTTAATTAAAATAGAAATAGTAAAAAACTATAGTAAAATGGATATAGTAAAGGAGAGAAATATAGGAAAGAGGTAGAGAAAGAAAATTTCCTAACGTCTATACTAGTTATCCTATAACTACCTATAATTACTGCCTAAAACTTCCTATATCTACCTAGAACTTCCTATAACTACCACTAATAATAACCACCCTGCAAAGTTCCAACCCAATCACTGTTTAATCCAACCCTAATTAGGTCTGTCAATGAAGACCAGCTACTTCCCAACCCAGAAAAGGTCAAAAAGTCCTCTAAGGGCTAAAGTCGAAAAGCCCTCTCAGTAAGCTAAGGCCCACCTGCCTTTATATTCCAGCAACTAAATGCCAACCACCAACCCAACATACTCCTAGCAGTCAACTTCCCTGTAGCTGCCAGCCCTGTCAGCCCCCAACTGCCAGTCCTAACTGTCAGAAACTCACACCCCTCTGTCAGCAATTGACAGCCCCACCAACTAATGCTGGTCCTACTTTTAAATCCTTTTCCTACCTCGCTTCCTCTCCCTATGGTTCTTCCTTCCTGTCTCTATGGTTTCTACTTATTGTCACTGTGGGCTAGTTAATCCCTACACATCTCTATGGTAAGAGGACCTCCAGGCCCCTGTTAAATTAAAAAAGGAATAAAGAATTCCTTTTTACAGCGAGGGACAGGGAGAAGTTTAGGATGACTCTAAATTGCACAGCTGGGTGACTAGGAAAATGGTGACCTCTTAAAGAGAAATAGAGAAAGTAGGAAGAAGGTGAATTTGAAGTGTCCTTGGAAAAATCTACATGTTTGAAGTTAGAGGCAGTTGTTTTTGGGTTTTTTTGTTTTCATTTTTTCTTTTTTTTTTTTTTTTTGTTTGTGTGTAGACTAGAGTTCAAGAGAAAGATGAGTATTGATATATTTGGGAGTAGACTGTATAAAGATGATAATTAAATCTATGGAAGCAGATGAGATTTAAAGAGAGAAGTGAGTCCAAGACAGATCCTGGGGGTAAATTAGGTGTGAAGGCTGGAGGCAGACAATGATCCAACAAGTACAATTGAGTGGTTAGATAGGTTGGAGTAGAACATGGAGAAACTTCATTCCACTTGTTAATCTTCCCTTCTCAACCTCACAATGCAGGGCTTTGTCATCTAAGCCAGTGGGGTCCATTAATCCTTGCCACCTCACATTTTAGTTTTTAAATGTTATATTGCCTGTTTTATTGTATTTTTATTAATTTTGTCAAATATTTCCCAATGACATTTCAATCTAGGTCAGATGCACTTGGGAATGCTGTGGGCTGGCATGTTTGACACCTCTGATTTAGGCTATTGTCTCTAATTGCTTTTTTTTTTTTTTTTTGGTATCTTGCGAAGTTGAGAACATGTTATTCACTAATCTATTCAATCAACATTTATTAAACACCTAGCCCGTGCAATTTATTAAGTATCTTTGGTAAGTCCTAGGGAAGGGAGAAAGATTATGGCCCATGCCCTTAAAGTATACTAAGGATGATAAGATACATACTCAAATATATATAGTACAAATCAGAACATAATAGTTGCATTTTTAAAAAAGGAAAATGAAGTCAGATAAATGAATGATCACTTCCACCTAAAGGATGGCTAGAGAGGAGAGAGGGAAACCTTGGAGAAGGCAGAATTAGAACTGGGTCTTGAAGACTAGATAGAGTGTCAAGAAACAAAGACAGGTGTTACCTAAATATTTCTCAACTAATGAGCTGATCTCCATTCTCTAGATATTCTGAGCTATTAAAAGCCCTTTTAATATTCTTGGGGAAAAATAACCAAATGTAGAGTGACAGTGCTGGATAACTGAATTTCTGTGTAACAGGAAATCAGATAATGAACTAACAAGAATGGTGAAAGCTAGCCCTTTTAACATTTCACAGTGTTGGAGCACAAAGAAACAGCAATGATGAACTACTAAAACAGGAAGCTTGACAGGCTTAACACAATAAATATCCACTCTAGGGATTCTCAGGATTAAAAGACAGGCACACAAATTTAATCCTTATTCAGTTAGGCAATTCTCTATTTAAATGCAGCATTATTTGTTACAGTTAAGCTTTTTTTTTTTTCTTGGATATACTATACCGCAGATATACAGAATACTTGAGCTGGAAATTACCTTAAAGCATAAAATGTTAGCACATAAGATAAATAATGTAAGAGCTAGAAGGTACATAGACTATTAAAACTTGGAGGAGAGTATGTTAAGGTGGGAAGGGACCTTAGGATGCTAGTTGTTGTAGAATATTAGAGTTGGTAGGAACCTTATTTCACAGAATATTCTAACAAGAACATAAGATAGGATATTAAGAGTTGGAAAGGAATGTCAAGATCATCCAATCAAATTACCTCATTTTATAAATGAGAGAAATGAGGCCTAGAGAGGTAAAGTAACTTCCTCAAGGTTACATAGTAAACAAGTAGTAGAGATAGAATGAAATTCAGAGTTCTTGGACTTTAGACCAATACTCCTGATATATCATATTGCTGTTTGCATTCACATATCCTTTTTCCAAAATTATTTTAATTGTATGCTAGTGAAAAGGAGTCTATTTTCTTTTATTTCTTACAAATTACAAATGTAGTTTCAATTAGATTATTTTTCAAAATATGATTCAACTGACTTGGAAAGTTAGGTGTGTTCAATAAAAATTTGTTGAATGAAAGACCACTGATTGGGAAAAAACAGTTTTTGATTCACAGTCAACACAGAAATACTTGCTAAAGGTAGCAAAAACTAGAGATACCTCAAGATTCCAATTACTGTAAGAGTATTCTATATTTGGGGACCAATTAATTTCACATAGCTGAAAAACTAACACTTTTAAAATTCTGCAGTTCACATCAGTTCTTCTCCATTAAAATTTTTAAATGAGCTGTGGCCTGTCATCATTTTTCTTGGTGTGCTTCTAACAACTTTCAGCAGTCCCTAATATGGGGGGCACTTGATATTTCTAAATGAGAGGAGATGCTTCCCCTTTCCTTCTAATTTTCCAGTTCATTTTTCAGGTCTTTTACAGGGCATGTTTGGGGCTCTGCACTGTATAAGAATCAGTTTCCTGACTTTAAAATAAGAGGATTGAAAAAGATGACTACTTCCAGTTTTCACATTTTATATTTTGTATTCTAAAATTTTATGTTTTAAATCTATTTTAAGTTCATTATATTAAATTAAATTATTTTAGTTAATAACAAATTGTAATAAATAATAATGAATTAAATGAAACTCTATATTCTAGTCTAGCCTTTGCCACCAACTCAGTACATGACCATGGACAAACACTTCTAATCTTTTGGTTTAATTTTCCTTGTCTGTAAAGTGAAGCAGCTACTTGAATTTCGGATCTTCTAAAGTGCTTTTTTTTTTAAACCCTTAACTTCTGTATATTGGCTCCTAAGTGGAAGAGTGGTAAGGGTGGGCAATGAGGGTCAAGTGACTTGCCCAGGGTCACACAGCTGGGAAGTGTCTGAGGCTGAATTTGAACCTAGGACCTCCTGTCTCTTGACCTGACTCTCAATCCACTGAGCTACCCAGCTGCCCCCTTCTAAGGTGCTTTTTAATTCTACTACTCTATGATTCTCAACCAGCTTTACTATTCTATATTCTAAATATTCCAGTTTTGACATTCTATGGTTCTAAAATCCTTAGAAACATACTATATCACACAATAGCTATTATGATTGATATAGAATGTTCAAATTATCAGGATTTTTATACCAAAAACATAAGCATTTTATCAATACAGTATGGAAGCAGAGTGCCCTGAAGTATGTAGTGTAATGAACATCTTATTAAACTATTAATTATAAAGTAATGAACCACTTGCTCTCAAATCATTAAAAATTATACTTGCTTATTAAACTATATATACCAAGAGAAGGTACTTGCCTTCTATCTATATATCTGTCTACGGTTTTATAATTTACAGGGTAAAAAAGATTCAGTTAAAACAAACAGGTAAGATTTTTTTTAAATCTTCTTTGAAAACTATGATGGGGGCAGCTAGGTGGCTCAGTGGATTGAGAGCCAAGCCTAGAAATGGGAGGTACTGGTTCAAATTTAGCTTCAGACACTGCCTAGCTATGTGATCTGGGCAAGTCACTTGACTACCATGCCTACCCCCTCACACTCTTCTGCCTTGGAACCTGTTTACAGTACTGATTCTAAGAGGGAAGGTAAGGGTTTAAAAAAAATTTTTTTTAAAGAAAAATATGATGGCTAATAGCATGGTGAATAAGACTTTTGAACATTTTACCAATTTAATTCAATACTACACAAAAACTGTTTTATGTATTTTTTTAATTGTGAAAAAAAAGTAAAAGGCATAATAAAGGGTAAATTACCAAGGGGGCAGCTGGGTAGCTCAGTGGATTGAGAGTCAGGCCTAGGTTCAAATCCAGCCTCAGACACTTCCCAGCTGTGTGACCCTGGGCAAGTCACTTGACCCCCTTTGCCCACCCTTACCACTCCTCCACCTAGGAGCCAATACACAGAAGTTAAGGGTTTAAAAAAAAAGTGTGGGCGGTTCCAGGTTAAGATGGCGGCAGAGTAAGAAGCAGCTCTTAACCTCTCCTGACCGAAACACACAAAACTCCTCAAGGGGACATAAAAACAAGTCCAGACGAACGGAGGAACCCCGACAACAGGGCACAGCGTGGAAGGTACATGGAATCGAGGCATTTCCATGCTATAAAAGGGTGAAACAGCCCTCACGAAATCGCGGGCTGAGTAACCACCCCACCCCCATCCCCTCTACACACAACACCTGTAGCTTCGAAGCCAGCTAAAAAGAAATAGAGCAAGTTTGGGGCACCCATCGAGTTATTGGCAGCTCCGGGGCCTGTTCCTGAGAGCAGCAAGACTTAGGACACCATTAAGCCAAAAAACGCAGGAGAAATCTGAGCGCGGGCGCAGGACGCAGGGCGCACAGTGCAGGCTGAGCAGAGCGCAGGCACTGCGGAGGCGTGGGTGGAGGCAGACACAGCCAGGAACTAAAGCCTAAGTGGGGAACCAGTGTGGACGGGTATACAACTGTGGAAGCAGCGCCCTGAGACTTGTAAAGAAACCTCCAGCAGAGGATCAAGCAAGGGGGTCTACCAGGGGGCTTGGCCTTGGAAAAAACCAGAACTCAGAGCTCAGGAGCCAATAGATCGCGGACAGACACTGAGCGCGAGGATAAATCTGAGAAGCTGCTGGGGTAATGATGGCTACTCAGACTCAGGAAGTTCAGAAGAGAAAGAATAACAACAAGAAAAAGAAGTCTTTAACACTCGACAGCTTTTACACAGAGAAAATCCAGACAACCGAGCAAACAGAGGAGGAGA
>NW_025387013.1:0-6760 GCF_016433145.1 Gracilinanus agilis
CTACCCACATTCAGAGGAAGGACTGCAGGAGAGGAAACATATAAGAAAAACAACTGCTTGAACGCATGGGTCGGGGTGGACATGATTGAGGGTGTGGACTCGAAACTACCACACCAATGCAACCACCAACAATTGGGAAATTGGTCTTGATCAAGGACACATGACAAAACCAGTGGAAAAGTGCGTTGGCCATGGGTGGGGGGAGTGTGGGGGGTGAAGGGGAAAATAGGAGCATGAAACATGTAACCATGTTAAAAATGATTATTAATAAATGTGAAAAAAAAAGAAAAAAAAAGAAAAAAAAATTAAAAGAGGAGAATAATACTGGAGAGGGTGGAAAGGGAAATAAATCAAGGGAAGGGAGAAGAGGGACTGGTTTAAAACAAATCACTGGTTTAAAAGGAAATAGCGTAAGAAGAAGGGGTAGAACTGGAGAGGATACCAAAATGTTGGGGAATACACAACTGACAATTGTAACTCTGAATGTGAATGGGATGAACTCACCCATAAAATGGAAGCAAATAGCAGAGTGGATTAAAAACCAAAATCCTACAATATGTTGTCTACAAGAAACACTTATGAGGTGGACATACACAGGTTTAAGGTCAAGGGTTGGAACAAAATCTTTTGGGCATCAACTGATAAAAAGAAGGCAGGAGTGGTTATTATGATTTCTGAAAAAGCCAAAGTAAAAATAGATCTGATTAAAACAGACGGGGAAGGTAATTACATTCTGATAAAAGGCAGTGTAGACAATGAGGAAATAACAGTACTCAACATGTACGCACCAAATGGTATAGCATCCAAATTCCTAAAGGAGAAATGGCAGAGATCAAGAAGGAAATAGATAGTAAAACTATACTAGTGGGAGATTTAAATATTCCTCTTTCAGACCTAGACAACTCAAACCAAAAAAATAAGAGATGAGAGGTGAATGAAATCCTAGAAAAATTAGATTTAATAGATATGTGGAGAAAAATAAATAGGGACCAAAAAGAATACACCTTCTTTTCAGCTGAACATAGTACATTCACAAAGAATGAGCATGTAATAAGGCATAGAAACATTGCAGACAAATTCAAAATAGGAGAAATAATAAATGTAACCTTCTCAGATCATATTGCAATAAAAATAATAATTAGTAAGGGCACATGGACAGGCAAATCAAAACTGAATTGAAAATTAAATAATATGATTCTCCAAAACGAGTTAGTTAAAGAAGAAATCACAGAAACTATCAATAATTTCATTGAAGAGAATGACAATGATGAGACATCCTACCAAACTCTGTGGGATGCAGCTAAGGCAGTACTCAGGGAAAAATTTATATCCTTGAGTGCATGTATTAACAAATTAGAGAGGGCAAAGAACAATGAACGGGGCATGAAAATTAAAAAATTAGAAAGGGAACAAATTAAAAATCCCCAGCTAAAGAACAAATTAGAGGTTATAAAAATTAAAGGAGAAATCAATAAAATTGAAAGTAAAAGAATTATTGGATTATTAAATAAGACTAGAAGCTGGTACTTTGAAAAAAATTGACAAAATACTGGTCAATTTAATTAAAAAAAGGAAAGAAGAAACCAAATCATCAGTATCAAAGATGAAAAGGGAGACCTCACCTCTAATGAAGAGGAAATCAAAGCAATCATAAAAAACTATTTGGCCCAACTATATGGCAATAAAATATGGCAATCTAGGTGAAAGGAATGAATATTTACAAAAATATAAATTGCCTAGAGTAACAGCAGAAGAAATAGAATACTCAAATATTCCCATCTCAGTAAAAGAAATTGAACAAGCTATCAAAGAACTCCCTAAGAAAAAATCCCCAGGACCAGATGGATTCTTAAGTGAATTCTACCAAACATTCAAAGAACAACTAATCCCAATACTATACAAATTATTTGACATAATAAGCAAAGAAGGAGTTCTACCAAACTCTTTTCATGACACAAATATGGTACCGATTCCAAAGCCAGGTAGATCAAAAACAGAGAAAGAAAACTACAGACCAATCTCCCTAATGAACATAGATGCAAAAATCTTAAATAGAATACTAGCAAAGAGACTCCAGCAAGTGATCACCAGGGCTATTCATTATGACCAGGTGGGATTTATACCAGGAATACAAGGATGGTTCAACATTAGGAAAACCATTCACATAATTGACCATATCAACAAGCAAAATAACAAAAACCACATGACTATCTCAATAGATGCTGAAAAAGCCTTTGACAAAATACAACACCGTTCCTATTGAAAACACTAGAAAGTATAGGAATAGAAGGACCTTTCCTAAAAATTGTAAATAGTATGTATCTAAAACCATCAACAAGCATCATATGCAATGGGGATAAATTAGTAGACTTCCCAATGAGATCAGGCATGAAACAAGGATGCCCACTATCACCTCTATTATTTAATATTATTAATAATACTAGCAGTAGCAATTAGAGAAGAAAAAGAAATTGAAGGGATTAAAATAGGCAATGAGGAGACTAAAAAATCCTACAGAATCAACTAAAAAGCTAATAGAAATAATCAACAACTTTGGCAAAGTTGCAGGATACAAAATAAATGCATATAAAACATCAGCATTTCTATATATTTCCAACACATCACAGCAGCAAGAGGTAGAAAGAGAACACCATTTAAAATCACCCTAGATAATACAAAATACTTACCAATCTATCTATCCAAACAAACAGGAATTATACAAACACAACTACAAAATACTTTCCAAACAATTAAAACTAGGTCTAAACAATTGGAAAAACATTGAGTACTCATGGGTAGGATGAGCTAACATAATAAAAATGACCATTCTACCCAAATTAATTTACCTATTTAGTGTCATACCTATCAAGGTACCAAAAAACTTCTTTACTGAATTAGAAAAAACTATAACAAATTTCATTTAGAATAACAAAAGATCAAGAATATCAAGGGAAATAATGAAAAAAAAACATGAAAGAAGGAGTACCAGATATTAAACTATACTATAAAGCAGTGGTCATCAAAATGATATGGGGGAGCAGCTGGGTAGTTCAGTGGATTGAGAGTCAGGTCTAGAGACAGGAGGTCCTAGGTTCAAACCCAGCCTCAGAAACTTCAAAGCTTTGTGACCCTGGGCAAGTCACTTGACCCCCATTGCCCACCCTTACCACCAAGGAGCCAAAACACAGAAGTTAAGGGTTTAAAAAAATGATATAGTACTGGCTAAGAGAGAGAAGGGAGGATCAGTGGAATAGACTTGGGGTAAGTGACGTCAGCAAAACAGTCTATGATAAACCCAAAGAGCCCAATTTTGTGGACAAAAATCCACTATTTGACAAAAACTGTTGGGAAAATTGGAAAACAATATGGGAGAGATTATGTTTAGATCAACATCTCACACCCTACACCAAGATAAATTCAGAATGGGTGAATGACCTGAACATAAAGAAAGAAACTATAAGTAAATTAAATCAACACAGAACAGTTTACTTGTCAGATCTATGGGAAAGGGAAAATTTTAAAACCAAGCAAGAGTTAGAAAAAATTACAAAATGTAAAATAAATAATTTTGATTATATTAAATTAAAAAGGTTTTGTACATACAAAAACAATGCAACCAAAATCAGAAGGGAAACAACAAACTGGGAAAAAATTTTTATAACAAAAAATTCTGACAGAGGTCTAATTACTCAAATACACAAGGAACTGAATCAATTGTTTAAAATAATCAAGCTATTCCCCAATTGATAAATGGGCAAGGGACATGAATAGACAATTTTTAGGTAAAGAAATTAAAACTATCAATAAGCATATGAGAAAGTGTTCTAAATCTCTTATAATTGGAGAAATACAAATCAAAACAACTCTGAAGTACCACCTCACACATAGCAGATTGGCTAAAACGACAGCAGGGGAGAATAATGAATGTTGGAGGGGATGTGGCAAAATTGGGGCATTAATGCATTGCTTGTGGAGTTGTGAACTGATCCAACCATTTTGGATGGCAGTTTGGAACTATGCCCAAAGAGCTCTAAAAGACTACCTGCCCTTCGAGCCAGCCATAGCATTGATGGGTTCATACCCCCAAAGAGTCCATAAATAAAAAGACTTGTACAAAAATATTATAGGCATGCTCTTTGTGGTGGCAAAATACTGGAAAACGAGGGCATATCCTTCAATTGGGGAATGGCTGAACAAATTGTGGTATATGTTGGTGATGGGATACTATTGTGATCAAAGGAATAATAAACTGGAGCAATTCCATGTAAACTGGAAAGACCTCCAGGAATTGATGCAGAGCGAAAGGAACAGAGCCAGAAGACATTGTACACAGAGACTGATACACTGTGGTAAAATAGAATGCAATGGACTTCTGTACTAGCAGTAATGCAATGAACCAGGACAATCTGGAGGGACTTAAGGGAAAGAAAGCTACCCACATTCAGAGGAAGAACTACAGGAGTGGAAACTCAGAAGAAAAACAACCGCTTGAACACATGGGTTGATGTGGACATGATTGGGGATGTAGACTTGAAACAACCACACCAATGTAACTATCAATTATATGGAAATAAGTCTTGATTGATGACACATGTCATACATGATGTGGTATGTAAAAAAGATAGACCATGTACTACAGCATAAAAACATGGCAACAAATGCAGAAAAGCAGAAATAATAAATGCAGCTTTTTCAAATCATAATATAAAATTTATAATTAATAAGGATTCATGGAGAGGCAAATTTAAGATTAAATGGAAACTAAATATTTGAACTCTTCAAAACTGGTGGGACAAAAACACATCATAGAAATAATTACCAATTTCATTGAAGAGACTATGAGGAGACAATATACCAAAATTGATGGCAGTGATAGAGAACCTACAACATTGGTGCCAAAGATGGCACACAGAGGCCTCTCTGGGGGTGGGTGGGTAGCCACCCCACCACACCCAGAGTTCTTTACTAGAAAGGCAGTGGGACTCAGGGGGAGTTGCTCCCTTCTCCCTCTGCACATGACCTGACAAAATATTTTCACATCACCCACTCATGTGCCTAGCAGCCCACTGGGAGCACACAAGGGGTAAAGTGGCCAGCTCACAGACAGAAGCTGGAGAGCAGTCAGGCCACTCCCACCCCACTCTCCACACTCACTGAGGACATTCCTCACTTCACCCACCACTTCTCCCAACAGCCCAATGGAAGCACTTTCTCCTGTGTGGGGTAAGGAGGTGAGGTGGGGCATAGCACTCAGTGAGAGGGAGGTGACACATCAGGCACAGAACTAGTCTGGGGTCAAGGTGGGAACAGGACCTACCACTCTGACTTAAAAAAGGTTTCCCATCTCTGGTATATGGGATATAGCCAAAGCAGTACTCAGAAGAAAATATATTTGAGTGCTTATATCAACAAAATAGAGAGGAATGAAATGAACGAATTTGGTTTTTGACTTAAAAAATTCAAAAGAGAAAAAAATAAAAATTCCAAGATAAAACTAAATTGGAAATCCTAAAAATTAAAGGAGAAATTAATAAAATTGAAGTAAAAAAACTATTGAACTAACAAATAAGTCTAGGAGCTGGTACTTTGAAAAACCAAATAAAATAGATAAAGTACTGTTAAATCTTACTTCTTATCTGAAAATTTTTATTTAATTAATTAATTTAGAAGATTTTCCCATTGTTACATGATTCATGTTCTTTTCCTCCCTTCCTTCTACCCTCCTCCTATAGCCAATGAGCAAATCCACTGGGTTTTACATGTGTCATTGATCAAGACATATTTCTATATTATTAGTATTTGCATTAGGGTGAAGTCATTCAGATACCATGGAACCACAGTTAGGATGACACAGGATCTGACTGCATCTACACTGAAGGACCAGAAGCCAAGGAATATGATATTTAAGAAAGCAAGGGAACTGAGTCTACAACCAAGGAGAGGAAGAAAGTGCTAATGGGTAATACTTAAATCATACTCTCAGTGGAATAAATTCTGAGAGAGAAGAGCATCTAAATCCATTGGGGTATTTAATTCTATCTTATCTTATAGGGAGGTTGAGAAGGAAAAACCAGGGAGGGGAAGGGGGCTGGGTAGTACTGAGAGAGGGAAAGAGAGGGGGTAGGGAATTTAATAGACCCTAAAGAAAAATAAGAGGGGATAGGAAGGGATGGGGTGGGAAGGGAAGTAAAATAAGGATGAATTTTGGGGGACTGATTAAAAGCAAGACACTAGTGTGGAAGGCAATAGTGAAAGAAGGACAGGACTAGAAAAAGAAATCAACATGACAAAGAATACACAAGTGGTAATCATAACTCTGAATGTGAATGGCATGAAATCACCCATAAAATGGAAGTATTAGCAGAGTGGACTAGGAACCAAAATCCTACCATATGTTGTCTACAAGAAACACACATGAGGCAGGTAGACACACACAGGGTAAAGATAAAAGGCTGGAGCAAAATATATTGAACATTAACCGAGAAAAGGAAGTCAGGAGTTGCAATCATGGTATAGCCAAAGTAAAAACAGATCTGATTAAAAGAGATAGGGAAGGTAATTACAACCTGATAAAAGGCAGTATAGACTATGAGGAAATATCATTACTCAACATGTATGTACCAAATTGTATAGCATTCAAATTTTTTTTTTTTTGCATTTTAATCTTGGCTCTATTACCTGTTTGTTGGTTTTTTTTAACATTTATTAATATTCATTTTTAACATGGTTACATGATTCATGCTCCACCTTTCCCCTTCAA
>NW_025387014.1:0-6430 GCF_016433145.1 Gracilinanus agilis
ATATATATATATATATACTATGTTATACTACATTTGGTTGAGCGAGTTATTCTTTTTAAAAATATTTATTTACTTATTTAGAATATTTTTCCATGGTTACATGATTCATGATTTTCCCCACTCCTCTTCCCTCTCCCATCCCAGAACTGACAAGAAATTCCACTGGGTTATACATGTATCATTGTTCAAATCCCATTTTCATGTTATTAAGGCCAATCATATCCCCATCAAACCATGTGATCACTCATATGTTTTTCTTCTGCATTTCTACTCCCACAGTTCTTTCTCTGATTGTGGATAGTGTTCTTTCTCATAAGTTCCTCTGGATTGTCCTGGATCGTTGCATTGTACTAGTAGAAAAGTCTATTATATTCGGTTGTGCCATAATGTATCAGTCTCTGTGTATAATGTTCTCCTGGTTCTGTGCCTTTCACTGCATCAATTCCTGGAGGTCTTTCCAGTTCAAATAGAAATCCTCCAGTTCATTATTCCTTTCAGCACAATAGCATTCCATAACCATCAGATACCACAATTTGTTCAGCCATTCCCCAATTGATGGACTCCTTCTCATTTTCCAATTTTTGCCACCACAAAGAGCATGGCTAAGTATATTTTTGAACAAGTATTTTTCCTTATTATCTCCTTGGGGTACAAACCCTGTAGTGGTATGGCTGGATCAAAGGGCAAGCATTCTTTTAAAGTCCTTTGGGCATAATTCCAAATTGCCCTCCAGAATGATTGGATTAATTCGCAACTCCACCAGAAGTGTATTAGTGTCCCAATTTTGCTATATCCCCTCCAACATTTATCACTTTTCTTTGCTGCCATATTGGCCAATCTGCTAGGTGTGAGTTGGTATCTCAGAGTTGTTTTTATTTGCATTTCTCTAATCATAAGGAATTTAGAACACTTTTCCATTATTGATTATTGATAGTTTTTATATCCCTTGACCTTTGTCAATTGGGGAATGGCTTGATTTTTTGTAAATTTGACTTAGTTCCTAATATATTTGGAAAATTAAACCTTTGTCAGAGAGTTTTGTCATAAAGATTTTTTCTCAGTTTGTTACTTCCCTTCTAATTTTGGTTGCATTGGTTTTGTTTTTGAAAAAACTTTTTAATTTGCTATAATCAAAATCATTTCTTTTACATTTTTCAATGTTCTCTGTCTCTTGCTTGGTCTTAAATTCCTTCCTTTCCCACAGATATGACAGGTATATTATTCCATGTTCACCAATTTATTCATGATTTCAGAAGTCATTGGGTAAGTTATCCTTTTTTTTTTTTAAACCCTTACCTTCCATCTTGGAGTCAGTACTGACTCCAAAGCAGAAAAGTGGTAAGGGTTGGCAATGGGGGTCAAATGACTTGCTGAGGGTCACACAGCTGAGAAGTGTCTGAGGTCAGATTTGAACCTAGGACCTCCCATCTCTAGGCCTGGCTCTCAATCCACTGAGCTACCCAGCTGCCCCAGGTAAGTTATTCTTGACTGTAAACCAATATACTCTTTTTCTTTATGAATTTTTCCAAATTCTCTGCTAGTTCTTAGATAGCTATTAAATCATGTGTGGTCCTAATAATGGTACTTGAATTCTTTCTTTATTGTATATTTTTCTTCTTGTAATGTTTTATTGTATTTTCCCCAATTACATGTAGAAACAATTTTTAACATTTATTTTCTGACATTTTGTGACTCAAATTGTCTCCCTTCCTTCCCTACTTCCTCTATGAGATTAAAGCTATTTGATATAGGTTATGTTTGTACTACCAAACAATACATATTTCCATCTTCATCATATTGTGAAAGAAGACGTATATCACAGAAATAAGAAAAAAACTCATGGAGAAAATGGAGTAAAAAAATGGTATGCTTTGATCTGTATTCAGACTCCATCAGTTCATTCTAAGACTGTGGATAGCTTTTTTTCATCATGAGTCCTTTGGCGTTTTCTTTCACTGTATTGCTGATAATGACTGATTGTTTCACAGTTGAATATTGTAATATATTGCTGTTAGTATGTACAATGTTTTCCTGGTTCTCTTTCACATTGCATTAATTCATGTAAGTCTTTTCAGTTTTTACTGAAATCATCTTGTTCATGATTTCCATTACAATCATACACTACAGTTTATTCAGTCATTCCCCAACTGATGGATATCCCCTTGACTTCCAATTCTTTGCTCCCACAAAAAAGAGCTGCTATTAATATTTTTGTGCAAATGAGTCCTTTCTCTCTTTCTTTGATCTCTGAGATATAAACCTACTAGTGCAATAGCTGGATCAAAGGATATGCACAGATTTATAGCCCTTTGGGCATAGTTCCAAATTGTTCTCCAGAAGGATTGAATCAGCTCACAACTCCACTTTTCCCTCCAACACTGATCCTTTTCCTTTGCTGTCATATCAGTCAATCTGATATTTTAATTTGCATTTCCCTAATTGATATTGATTTGGAAGTAAGGGTTTTTAAAGTAATAATTTGGAGCATTTTTTCATAAGAGTATAGATAGATTTAATTTCTTCATCTGACTGCTTGCTCATATCCTTTTCCCATTTATTAATTGAAGAATGGCTTGTATTGTTATTTTTTTAAACCCTTACCTTATGTCTTAGAATTTATATTGGTTCCAAGGCAGAAAAGTGGTAAGGAGCAGTCAATTGGGTTTTTCTGCATGATGAGCAAGAGACTGGAAATAAGGCCCTCTTCTGCACTTGGGGTCTAAGTTATACCACTCCTGCTGACTTCTGAACTTCTGGCTTTCTAGTTATCTAAGATTTCCATAGCTATAGCAACAGGTTCTCTTCTCAGTTTTTTCTGGATCTGCAACTCAGAACTGGGTGATAGATGACAAAGTTGCCAGTTCTCACTTATCTTCATTCTACTGCCCCAGTGTGGGTCTAGGGGTGACCTGGTATCAACATAGGACCTCTTTCTGTCAGTGCATAAGTTTTCCTTGGGTGCTGGAGTGCTTCTACAGCTTGCTTCTAGTCTGATAGCTTCCCCAGTATCTATGCTGATCTAGGCTAAAAATATATTTTATTTTGACTTTTTCTGGATTTCTCCATCAGAATTTGATCCTTAGAAAGCATACTTTCTAGATTTGTTTAGAGAAGTTTGATGGAGGAGCTCTTTATACTGCTCATCTGTTCATCATTTTGACTACCCTTCCCACAATGTAAGAATTAAATTTTAATGGTTGACTAAAATATATGAAAATCATAAATGATATGGTAGTCTCCAATTCAAAGTGTTATTGTTCAAAGTCAAAATGACCTTTAATAGCTTTTATTTGCAAAAGAGTGAAAGCAGAGAAATGCAGAAGGGTAGAGAAGACATTAGCCTATCTAACTAGCCTAGGTGCTCAACTCTGCTAGGACTTGTTGTTGGCCTTCAACTGGAATTAAACTCTCTCCAGAAGACAGATCCACTCACCCAAGTTCCCTCCAGAGGCAGGTCAAGACAATGACTCAAGCTGAAGGTGATTACTGAGGCCAATTTTCTTCCTTGATCTGACATTCTTCTTTAAGCTGACTTCCCTCTTGAAGTCTAGCTCCTTTACTGATGCTTTTTGGTGTTAATTCCCTGATAATACTCTTTAATTATTTCTAAAATATAAAAGAAATGAAAAGAAGGAAGAACTGAGCAGGAGTTGTTTCCATTCCTCGCTCTTATTACTTCTTTTTCTTTTATCTTTTTAAAAGGTGCTATTTTCACTCATCACATGGACATCACTTTCTATCCAGGAGAAGAGAGAGTTCATATTACTCATACTGCTGAAGGACTTGATCCAGAAAACTACCTAAGTGTTAAAATAAATATTCGAGGTCAATTGCCTTTCATTCCAGAAAATTTTACAGCCCATATTGCACCATACAAGGAGATTTACCACTACTCTGACTTGGGTATATATCTATTTGGGGTTTTCTTCTATTATTATACATAAATTGCATGTCATATAAAATCTTAGATGCTTTATAAACAAGAATAGAGATACTCCCTATCTGATGGCTTCTGATTTTAAACAGAAATGATAATTACTCAAAATTACATTGCTTTTGTCTTTGAAATGTTTGGATAATTTACATTCAGAGCTAACACTTAAAATTTGTTTTAGGCTAATGACTAGAATCTCCACCAAAGTTTTTAACCAGAGCTGTTTTACCTTCTCTGTCTGCCCTTTCCTCCTTTGGGGCACATAAAGATTAGTTTCACCCAAAGAGAAGAGAATGAGAGGTAAAAGACACAAATCAGTCGTGAGCTGTTTAACTTTTAAAATAACTAAAAGGCAAATTAACTATAAATTATCTCTGTAGAGATAGGTTCTTGCTAAACCAGTGCACAAACAAAAAAAAGTCTAAAATTTTTCTTCCCTTTACTACTTATTGCCTAAATTTCTTTAATGATGGGAGAAACGTTCATCTCCAAACACTGAACTCTGTGAGGTGCCTTTTCTTTGTTTTCCTTGCTCAGTATGGTGACTTGATATGATTTTGGTATCATATCTGTATCTGTATTGGGTTGCAGATATCCTAACTAACCACATTTTAAGAAAACATGCTCAAAGAATTAGATAAAATAACATAAAAAATATGTCCCAAATGAGAACATCAACTTTTAAAAGAAAGTTTTCTTTAACAATTTTCCTATTTCCTAAGAATCAAGTGATAACATTAGTACAACCCAATGCAATTACTTGTTAGCTTTGGGAGTGGGGAATGAGGAGGAGAGGGAAAGAAAATGAATCATGTAAACATGGAAAAATATTTTAAAATAAAAATTATTTTAAAAAACAATTTTCATATTTCCTTTGCAGCTGTGACTTCCACAAGCTCCAGAGAATACTTCCTTTCACTTGGTGAAATCAACCAAACATTCTCTTATCATTTACACCAGAATATTACTTATCAGGACTGTAAGAATACTCCTAATCCTCGGATTGTCTCTAGAACTCAGCAGCTCAATGTGGATCGTATTTTTGCTTTATACAATGAAGATGAAAAAGTGCTTAGATATGCTGTGACCAATAATATTGGCCCCATAGAAGGTAAGAAAAAAAGTTTAATGGCAAGGGTTGCATTTAATCTGTATTCATTACCTGATATCTAAAGTTGAATTCAACTTACCATAAAAAAAAAAGATGTTCAGGAAAATAAGTGGCGTATAATCTTGCCCAATTCCTAAGAAAAAGTCTAAAATTGTCAATGGTAGTAAAAAATTTAATTTTTACCTTTCTTATGCATTGCTCTCTTTCTCCTTGGATAAGTTATAATATAACATATTATAACATAATATGATATATGGTTATAATATAAGTTATATTTGGAAAACTGGTTATAATGTATTTAGTATACTAATATAGTGGAATATGTTTAGATAATCTTTAGATAATAAGATAATCT
The DNA here is from genome assembly GCF_016433145.1 of Gracilinanus agilis. NCBI lineage: Eukaryota > Metazoa > Chordata > Mammalia > Didelphimorphia > Didelphidae > Gracilinanus > Gracilinanus agilis. The sequence goes on from NW_025387014.1 coordinate 5,401, forward strand.
TAGTTTTTAAAACATAACTTATAGGAAATGAACATATGAGTTTTTCCATCATTTTAAGCATTGAACTTAAGAGTCAAGAGACCTGAATTCAAAGCTTGGCTGTGACAGTTACTAGCTTGATGATCATTGACAAGTCCAAATCATGGGATTAAGAATTTAAACATGCCTCTTTTACATGAAAAAAAATTTCCCCATTCTTTTTCTTCCATACCCTTTCTTCTGTGCTTGCCTCTTTTTTACCCCTTCATTTTTTTTAGATCATTCCAACATGAGCTTTCTGACTATGTAAACTCCTTTTAACTGCCCTAATGATAAAGTTTTTAGGAGTTAGATAGTGATAACCTTCCCATGTAGGAATATAAACAGTTTGACTTTACTAAGTCCCTTACGATTTCTTTTATATTTTTACACTTTATTGTTTCTCTTGAGTTTGAAAGTCGAATTTTCTAATAATCACTGGTCTTTTTTTTTACTAAGAAAAGCCTAAAAGTCTTCTATTTAACTAAATATCCATTTTTTTTAACATTTATTAATATACATTTTTAACATGGTTACCTGATTCATGCTCCTCCTATCCCCTTCACCCCCACCCATGGCCGATGCGCATTTCCACTAGTTTTGTCATGTGTCCTTGATCAAGCCCAATTTCCAAATTGTTGGTAGTTGCATTGGTGTGGTAGTTTCGAGTCCACACCCTCAATCACGTCCACCCCAACCCTTGCGTTCAAGCAGTTGTTTGTCTTATATGTTTCCTCTCCTGCAGTCCTTCCTCTGAATGTGGGTAGCATCTTTACCATAAATCCCTCAGAACTGTCCTGGGTCATTGTATTGCTGCTGGTACAGAGGTCCATTACATTCAATTTTACCACAGTATATCAGTCTCTGTGTACAATGTTCTTCTGGCTCTGCTCCTTTCGCTCTGCATCAGTTCCTGGAGGTCTCTCCAGTTCGCCTGGAACTCCTCCAGTTTATTATTCCTTTTGGCACAATAGTATTCCATCACCCGCATATACCACAGTTTGTTCAGCCA
>NW_025387015.1:0-8332 GCF_016433145.1 Gracilinanus agilis
GAAGGAAGGGAAGGAGGAAAGCAGGGAGGCAGGGAGGGAGGGAAGGAGGAGGGAAGGGGAACGAAGGAAGGAAGGAAAGGAGGGAGGGAGGGAGGAGGAATTCTTTTCCAATGGCAAGCAGGTTCATCCAAGGAGAGGGTACTTTGTCTTTAGTTTCACCCTACAGTTCTTGGCCTAAGTCACATTTCATTGAAATTGTGAGAGTGGGAAGGTGAACAAATACATACAGAGTGAGAAGCTAGGGCCCAGGCCACTTTAGGCATGGTTGGGCCATGGGGGGATGTTAGAAGCTTTGACTATTTTCACAATGGAGTAAAAGTTCAGAGAGAAGAGAGGATAACATTCTTGTGGCTTCCAATTGAGGTTTTCTTCACCAGAAGTATTGAAGGGAACATGGTGTATATCTCTCTTCAGAACAATATCAGAGAAACTGGAGAGAGACATAGGATTTAGAGAACATACCTTAGACACACTATCTTGTACAACTCTCATCTTCACTTCTTAAAAGAAGGATTAATCTAGGTAAGAGACAATGTCTGATATTTCCATTGTTTGAATGAAAGAATGAAAGGAGTTAGATTTAAGAGGTATGGTGAAGGTAGAAAAAGCATGATTTAACAGCTGATTGAATAGGGTGAGAAGGAGGCCAGAATCTTGTTGAGATCATGAGACTGGAAAGGTAGTGGAGCCTTCAACAGAAATAGGGAAGTTTGGAAAGAGGGGAAGATTTTTTTTGGGGTGGAGAAGATAAAGGAGTTCAGTTTCAGTCTACTTTTGAGTTTTATGATGTGTCCTGTAGACTCATGATGAAAATGCGATCCACAGCTATAGAAGGAATTGTCAGAGTCTGAATGCAGATAAAGTATAACACTTTTCACTTCATTTCCATCATGAATTTTTTCTTGCATGTGAGATATGTGTCTTCTTTCACAACACGAGGAATATGGAAATATGTATTGCATGACAGCACTGGGATATCCTATATAAGAATATTTACTATCTCAGAGAGGGGAATGAGGCAAGTGGGAAGTAGAGAATTTGGATGGCAAGATGTCAGAAAACAATTGTTTAAAATTGTGTTTACATGCAATTGAAAAAAAAAGATGTGTCCCATATACAAATATTTTTGAAATGCTCAAAAGGCAGTTGGTGATGTGGTAGTGAAACTCTGAGGAGAGACTGGGCCCGGATGAAGAGGGAACAGATGAGGTTACAAAGAGAGAGCTTAGAGGAGGAAAAAGGAAGGAATAAGACAGAACATAAGAAGTAGCATTAGTTAAGGAGTGTGATTTAGTTAAAGATTCAGTGGAGCCTGAGAAAGAATGGTCATCCCAGCAGAAGGCAAATTAGGAGAGGTCTGTGTTATGAAAGCCCAAAGAGGAGGAAGTTTCCAGGAGAAAAGTATGGTCAAGAGTGTCAAATGCCTTGGACAGATAGTGGCTCAATAGATTCACATCCAGGCCCAGAGATTGGATGTCCTGGGTTCAAATTTGGCCACAGACACTTCCTAACTATGTGACCTTGGGCAAGTCACTTAACCCCCATTGCCTAGCCCTTACCACTTTTCTGTCTTAGAACACAGTATTGAATCAAAGATGGAAGGTAAAGGTTTGATTTTTTTTAAGAGTGTCAAATGTGGATTAGGAATGAGAAGAAAGCATCAGATTTGGCAATTAAGAGACAATTAGGAACTTTGAAGAGAGCAGTCTTAGTTGAGTTGATAAAGTCCTTAATTTTTTTTGTTGTTTTTGTTGTTTTTTTTATTTCCATCTTCAGTGTTGTAGTCAAGGTGTATATAATCTTCCTAGTTCTGTTTGCTTCACTTTACATCACTTCATATAAGTCTTCTGATGCTTCTCTTAATTCTTCAATTCATCTTTTTCTTGCGTGCAATGATACTAACTTATATTCTTATTACAATTTGTTTAGTCACTATTGTATTGTGCTGGGTTTTCTAATTCTTTGCTACTACAAAAAATGTTTCTATCAGAATGTTAGATATATACAACCTTTCTTTCTGTCATTACCTTCCTGAAGTATATTCCTAGCAGTGGGATCTCTGGTTCATAGTGTATGGATTTGTCGTTTTAAGAATGATAATCCAAAATACTTCCCCGAATAGTTGGCTCTTTCACAGATCCAGCCAAAGTCCAATCCCTTTGTTTTAAAAAGGAGGAAACTGAGGCCCAGAAAAGTTAAATAAGTTACCCAAGGTCACCCAGGAGGTATGCATTACAGCTAGAATTTGTTCAGATTCAAGTTTCATGCACTTTCTACCAATGCTATATTGCCAGAGCTTTGTAGGTAATGTACCGCGGTAGACCTGCCACCTCAAGAAAGATAATGAGAGATTTCCTTGGTTCTTTTAGGCTCTGATTTATCTGGCATTTTAAAAGCCATAAGGTAGTAAAGTTAAAATCCCTTTCAGGATCAGAGATTCTAGATAATAGGATGTCAGACCTAGGAAGGATCATCTAGTCAATTTCCTCATTTTACAGCCAGGAAAACCAAGTCCCAGAGAAATTAAGTGACTTCCCCAAATCCAAAGAAAAATCAGTGGCAGAAATGAGACAAGGACCCAGGTCTTTCCCCCCCAAACCATGCTATTTTGAAGTTCATAATTCCCCCATTCAAGTATATGATCTTCAGAAGCAAAGACTCTCTTTTAGCTTATTTTTATATTTAGCACAATGCCTGGCACACAATAGGGGGTTAATAATTGTTTGTTGACTTGTCCAAAGGAAGCTGGTGAAGTTCATTCTCTGGGAGTCTAGATAACTGCTTATTTAATAGGGGTTGGTACAGTTTTGTCCTGAATATAGGGGGAAAAGGATCACAGAACCTCAAAGCTGAGAGAGACCTCAAGGGTCAGCTAATCTATGATATACCTGACTAGAGATATTAACTTTAACCCTTTTTTTTTTTTTGAAGACTCCTAGTGAGGAAGAATTTATTCTACCCATTGTGCCTAGTTCTATCTATCTTCTGGGGTCAAGTGAACAAGGCCACTGTGTCTTCCATGTAATAAGCCTTCAAAGATTTGAAGGTAACTAGGTGGCTCAGTGGATAGAGCAAGGGGTTTGGAGTCAAGAAGACCTGAGTTCAAATTTGGATTTAGACACTTATTAGCAGCTAGGTGGCACAGTGGATAAAGTACTCAACTTCTTGAGTTCAAATCTGGCCTCAAACACTTCCTTGCTTTGTGACCCTAAATGAGTCACTTTACCCCGCTTGCTCTAGTTTCCTCATCTGGAAAATGAACTGGAGAAAGAAATGGCAAACCACTCATATGTCTTTACCAAGAAAACCCCAAATGAAGTCAAAAAGAGTTGAACAGGACTGAACCACAGCAGCATCCATCATGTTTCCATCAAACCAATCAACCATGAAACTTCCATCAACCCATCTTAGACAGCAAGCATGAAGCTAACATGGAGATCTGGTTCTGGACATGATAAAGAGATGGCTCATCTCTAAGAGCTCAGGGCCCCGGGGCTCATGGTCCAAGGTTGTGGAGGGGGAACATAGAAATAATGAGCACAGTGGAGGCACAGAGGTGATGGTATCAGGTCAATAAAAATAATATATAGTGCTTTTAAGATTTGAAAAGTGGTTTATATATGTTTTATTTTATCTTCACAACAATCTTGGTGGGTTGTTTTTTTTCTCCTTACAGAAGAAGTAACTGAGGCTTTAGGAAAGATTAAATGACTTGGCTCCCATTAAATCATTTATAAGTATCTGAGAGATTTTGAACTTAGGTCTTCCTGATCCCAAGTCTAGCACTCTAGACCGTGCCACTTGACTCCAAGCATCACTTGGCCTCAGGCCACTATCTTATTGTCTTATTGTCATGGTGTCCTATCCTAAAATCCTGTCTTCTTCCCCCACCCCCAATTACTACCCTTACTTCCTATAAGGTCATGGACTCTGAGTCAGGGTTAGAGAGAATGCTGACCATCCAAACTGGCACAATGCTTGCTCATATAAGAGCTTAATAAATATGTTTTCGTTCATTTATTCCCCACTAAGGCATGAATTGGAAGTTCTTCCCAATCTGACTGTCCCTCACCACCACCCCTACACACACCCCAGAGTCTATCACTTTCTCCAACATAAGCCCCGTCCCTCCTCCCCACAGAGGAAAGCCTCTCCCCCATCTCTGCCTCTCTCCCTCTTCGGAGTTTCTCCTCAGGTAAGTTTCCCCATGGGCATCTCCCTCCCCCCCATTCTTTTGCCTCCCAGGCCACAGTAGGAGCAGATGGTGCAGGTGTCATTTCAGAACAAACATCCCCATTAAACTGCCATTTGCTGCCAAGGATTTTTAATTATCCCAGAAGCTGTGTTTGCCAAGGGAGCTAGTTAATGAATTAATTTATTATTTTCCCCCCTTACTGACCACTGGAAGGAAGGGTTGCCTCTTCATGTCTGGCCTTCACCCTTGTCCTGACATTTGAATAGCATCGGGGCAGAGGGTTCAAGGTAGTGGGCAGAGGAAGACAATTTTGACTGGATTGGGAGCTTTTGAGGGCCCCCTCCCTGCCTCATCACTGTCCCTCCTCCTTCCCAAGCTCACCATGTAGGTAGGAAGACATCCCAGTAGCCTTCTATTAATAACCCAAAAATTATTGGCTTAATGGCAACAACCTTGGGATTGTAATGTCCCAAAAGCAAAAGAAGAGGAAAGAGCTTTGTAAATAACTATAAAAATGTTTAATTGTCATTATATTTACCACATGCCATCATGAATTTTTACCATATATTGTCAGGAACCAGGCCCCACCATGCCACTGAGCACATATGCTTACCATCACCTTTTAACTTTCCTTTATCTGTTGAACTCTGACCCTGAGATCTGACAGGTAAGCTTTCTGATTCCCAGAACTAAACCTTCATGCCACTTCCTGGCCATTTCCACCTCATGTTCCCTTTCACTTCTACTCTTCTAGATCTCTGTTATGTACTGTGCTCTCCTGCTAGAATTCAAATCCTTGAGAGCAGAGACTACCTTGCTTACTTGTCCTTGAATCCAAGTGCTTATTATGTATTTGCACATAATATGTATTTAATAAATGTCTTCTCTATCATACTCTATTATATTTGTTCATAAATTTATTTATCATTGCTATAAGTCCCCACCCTGCTCTTTGAAAGGCAGTGGTACTGTTTTGGGCACCTGAAGACTTGGGTTCTAGTCTTAGTTCTGATCATTAAACCATGAATTGGGGCAAATCACATCATCTCTCTGGGACTCAGTTTCCTCTTTTGTAAAATAGAGTTAATAATATTTGCACTATCTGCCTCAGAGGGCTGTTTTGAAGAAAATGTTGCATTAATTACTATAAAAATTCTTTCTTCTGGGGAAAAGAATAGTTTTGTGGGGAAGAGGCAGAGGAATGGGGAAGAGCTTGAGGGAAGTTGGCAGTCCAGAGTACTATGGGTATAATCATGTGAGAAGAGGGGGCAACCCATCCTCACATAGCCCCCATGATCCTGAAGGAATTGTGGGAGAACTGGTAAGCCTTAAGATAAGAATACCATGGTAACAGGAGTGGTAGCCCAGAGTTAAGTGAGTTTCAGGCAATCAATAAATATTTATTAAATACCTACTATATGTCAGGCATTATGGAAATGCAGATAGAAAAAAAAGAGGTCTTGCCCTTAAGGCAAATTAAAGAAATTCATTTCCTCAGGAAAATTAAAGAAATTTAATTTTTTAAAAAACCTTACCTTCTGTCTTAGAATTGATACTAACTATTGGTTCCAAGGCAAAAGAGCGGTAAGAGCAAGACAATGAGGGTTAAGCAATTTGCCCAGGGTCACAGCCAGAAAGTGTCTGAAGCCACATTTGAACCCAGGATCTCCCTTCTCTAAGCCTGGTTCTCATTTCACTAAGCCACCTAGTTGCCCCCATTATAATTTAATGGGAGAAGACAATGAACAAAAGGAAGGAATGGGAGGGAGAGAAGGAAGGTACCTCACTCAGGAGCATGATAGAATCTAGTCCAAAAGAGCATAGCAGGTGGGAAATGAAGATATGACTGGCTTGGGAGCCTTCTTTTTTTTTTTTTTTTTAATTTTATTTTTTATTGATTAATGAAGAAAAAATTTCCATGGTCACATGATTCACTTTCTTTCCCTCTCATCCAAACACACCCCTCCCATAGCCAACAAGCAATTCCACTATTTCCATATTATTGATATTTGCACTAGGGTGATCGCTTAGAGTCTACATCCCCAATCGTATCCCTATCGACCCAGGTGATCAAGTAGTTGTTTTTCTTCTGTGTTTTTACTCTGGGAACCTTCTTTAAATGGAAACTCTGGAAGGAGTTTTTTCCTTTGTCCTTCAATCAGAAGTGACAGAGGGTGCTAAAGGTACTGATAAGGTATGAGTACCAAGGCTGATTCAAATCTTGCAGAATGATGAGTTCCTTCATGTTGAGGTGCCTGGGAGCAAGATGGAGTCCAGTACAAAGGAATGCAGCAGGGGAGAAATAAAGGATTTGGGGCAAGGCTTTGTGGCAGAGGGGAAGACCTGAGGATGGGAGTTTTCAGATTGTCCAAGGGAGAAAACATCACTCCACACACATCAGCATGCTAGGACAAATCCACATCAAGTGACTCCAAAATCTATCCACCTCTCAGACTTTCTAGCCACACTGCCTACTCAGGCTGCCACCTCTCTTCCTCCTCACCAGAAAACTGACTCCACTCTGGGCTTTGATAGCTTAACTTTTTGGCTTTGTCATTATCAGTTCCAGATCTCCACAGCATTTTCTGGTTATTCTCAACCATGAAATCCCCCTTATATTTAATTTCTCCTATTAGAATGTTCCCAAGTTTGCTTGAGAACAAAGACTGTCTTTCATCTTTTTATTTCTATCCTTATCACTAGGCATAGGCATAGTGTCTGGCATGTAATAAGTACTTAATAAATGTTCTGTCTATCTGCCTTATCTCCCTGCCTTTGTCCCTCTCTATCTATCTATCATCTATATCCGATCCTAATCTCTCTACTAACTCCCATTCCCATATTATCAACTGCCTGCTGTACATCTTTATCAGGATATCACAGAGGCATCTCATACTCAACATATCCAAAAACGGAACTTAGTATATTTTCCCCAAAGCCTTCCTTAACTGCTTTCTGAAGTTATGATTGCTCACTTTGTTTATCAGAATTCTGAAATTTTTCAAAGGTGTTTCCCTTTGTGTTATCATGGTCATTATATAAATTGGGCTCCTCATTTTTCTTATGTTACTCTGAATCAGTTCAAATAAGTATTCCCAAGGTTCTCCGAGTTCTTACTATTTATCATTTCTTGTTATTTTATATATTATATTATTTATAATATGTTATATTATATTACAATCACATTATTATCATATTATTGTCATATTATAACACATTACATTATAACACTGATGGGCAAACTGAGGCCCCCTGAAATGTTTTATCCGGCTGCAAAACTTTGAAAGAGTTGCCTTAGAAACAGACTGACAGATGAGCATTTCCTTTCCTTTGGTCCCCTCTTTAAAAAGTTTGACCATCACTGCATTATATTTATTATATTCACAGACCAAAGTGTATTCTGCCATTGGGTTACATTGATTGATGGGTCTCCACTTTGTTTCTAGTTCTTTACTACAACAAAAAGTATTGACTACAAACGTTTTTATACATATGGATCCTTTCCCTCTTTTACCTCTAGTAATGCTATTGCCAAGTAAGAGCATTTTTTCCATACAGTTGTTGATTTCTTGCATTTCTTATTTTAAAATCTACCTATTCATATTTATTGGCCACTTATCTGCTGGAGAACACGTCATGTTATTATATATTTATATCAATGCCTCATATTTCTGGGATATCTAACTTTTATCAAAGACATTTCCTGCAAAGATTTTCCCCACTATTAACTGGTTATACAAAAAGCTTTTCAATATTTTGTGACCTAAATTATCTACTTTATCTTCTATCACTTCTATCTCTAATTTAAGGATTCTTCCCCAAGCCATAGTTGTGAAAGGTAAATCCCTCCATTTTCTAATTTTTTTTATGACATGGATTTTTATATTAGTTTATGTATTTTTTTAGAGCTTTCTTTTAGGTAGTATAACATGATGGTCTAAATTTAATTTCTACCAAACTACTTTCCTATTTTCACAATAATTATTTTTGAACATAGTATCCATCCTTACTCTAGTAGTTGGGGTTCTGAGTTCGTCAAAAACAGGCTACTTTAATTGCCTCTGGATCTTATTTATTTAATCTGTTCCATTCAGCACCAAATTGTATTGATTATATTTATATATAACATATATATAT
>NW_025387016.1:0-3741 GCF_016433145.1 Gracilinanus agilis
TGGTTACCTGATTCATGTTTTTAGTTTCCCCTTCACCCCTTCAAACTCTCTCCCCCCATAGCTAACTCACATTTCCACTGGTTTTAACATGATATGAAGTTCTTTGGATGTCAATCACAGCATTTTGTATTTGATCCCCAGAGCAGTGATATGGAGCTATGAGTGGAGACCCAATCTCAAAACAAACAAGCAAATAAATAAAAGAACATTTCCAGTGGAAGAGAAGCTACTGCCTCCTGCAGCAGCCTAGTCCCTTAACTATAGATTTAATTTGTAGGAAGTTTTTCCAAGCCTAACTTGCCCTTTCCTACCTTCTCTCCTCCTTTCCTTCTGTCCTCTGTGGGCAGCAGCAGCAAAGCCTAATCCTTCTTCTATAGGCTTTGCTGCTGCTGCCTACAGAGAATTCTATTGTACAGAATCTACACAATGGCCAATTCAGACATGAAACCACTCTCACGTCTTACATCTCTTCTTCAGGTTAAATCTGCCAGTCTCACAAGTGAGCCTTCAATGGCAGAATCTTGAAGGCTGTTACCATCCTGGCTGCCTTCCTCTCCTTCTCATCAGTGTGTTTGCTGTGTCGTTTCAGTCGTGTCTGACTTTGTGACCCTATTTAGGGATTTCTCGGCACAGATACTGCAGTGGTTTGTCATTTCCTTCTCCAGCTCATCTGACAGATGAAGAAACTGAGGCAAACAAGGTGAAGTGACTTGCCCAGGATTCCACAGCTAGGAAGTGTGCGAGGACAGAATTGAACTCAGGAAGATGAGTTGTCCCGATTCTAGGTGGAGCCCTCGGTGCACCATGGCGCCATCTGGCTCCTCATCTGTATCCTTCCCATTATATGGCGTCCTGAATGGAAGCTGATATTCCTTAGGAGGTCTGACCCAGGCTGATAAGGCCACAGGATCCCTTCCTAATCCTGGACGCTGAGCATCTCTTCTGAGATCTGAGATTTCATGAGCCTTCTGGGTTGCCATATCACACTGTTGACTCATGCCAAGCCTGCAATCCACAAACTCTGACACTACCCCATCCCTCACCCCATCTTTTCCAGATGAGCTGGTATCTAGCTATACTTTCTCTCTCTTATACTAAAACGAAACAAAACAAAACCTTAGTTAACCGTGTGACCCTGGACAAGTCACTTAACCCCCATTGCCTACTATTGATGCTGAGATGGAAGGTGAGGGTTTAAAAAAAAATTAGTTTGTTGGTTAATTATTGGTTAAATTCCCACGTATTTCCCTTCTCTCCCTGCATTATAGAAGGCGTCATTTGACTAAAAAATTTGCATGTTTCTATTTATCAGTTTTTTCTCTGGGGGTGGACATGGACAAGTTATTCTTCAAACATTATTCCTGTAGCTATATATAATGTTCTCTTGGTTCTACTCATGTTGCTTTTCATAATTTCATGTGCATCTTTCCATGGTTTTAAAAAATTAACCTGCTCATCATTTCTGAAGGCAAAGTAGTATTCCATCACAATCATATGCCACCCTCATACTTTCAAAGTTGATTTTTTTTAATCCAAAAAGGAGTACTTTTCATTCAGTCCTATTGTATTTAATATTATTATATTTGGCTTAATGCAGCTAGGTTTCAAAGTGGATAGAATGCTGGGCCTGGAGTCAGGAAGATTAATTTTCTTGAGTTTAAGTCTAGCCTCAGACACTTCCTAACTGGGTGATCCTGGACAAGTCATTTTACCTTATTGGCCACAGTTTCCTCATCTGTCAAATGAGCTGGAGAAGGAAATAGTAAACCACTCCTGTATCTTTGCCAAGAAAACTCCAAATAGGGTCACAAAGAGTCAGATACAACTGAAAAAAAGACTAAACCGTAACAATGTTCTACACTATCAATATAGTTTTTAATCCTTACCGTCACCTGATATGTTATCCTTTCGAGAATATCATCATCTGCAAATTTTATTGAAATAGCACCTGTGGTTTTAGTTTGGAAATTGATATAAATCTTCTTGTTATTTTTAATCTAAGCCTTACCTTCAGTCTTAGAATCTGTTAAAAGACAGAAGAACGGCAAGGGCTAGACAATTGGGGTTAAGTGACTTACCCAGAGTCACAAAGCTAGGGAGTGTCTGAGCCCAATTTCAACCCAGGAACTCCCATCTCCAGGCTTGGCTCGCTATCCACTGAGTCACCCAGCTGTCTTTTCATATAAATGTATAACAACAGATCCCTGGGATACTTCACTGGAGACCTTTCAAGTTAACATTATGATTTCAAACATTTAACCAATTCTGAATCCACCCAACTGTGCTATGGTTGAGGCCACATCTTATTTTTTCCCACAAGCTTAATATGAAAGTCTTTGTTAAATGCTTCATTAAAATCTAGGTAAATCTAATCCAATTCTATCTCTAGTGCTCTCAGATCTTCTATTCTGGGAACCCTGTTAGAAAAGGAAATAAGCTTAGCTGTTTTTGATTGAGCCCCTATGGCCTTCTGGGATCACTGCTTGCTTCCCTGGATGTTTTCTTTCTTTCTTTCTTTCTTTTTTTATTTTTCTTTTGAATATTTTCCCTTAGTTACATATTTCACGTTCTTTCCCTCTCCCCCAAACTCCCCTAACCCTCCTTAGCCAACACACAATTCCACTGGGTTTTACATGTATCATTGATCAAGACCTAATTCCATATTATTGATAGTTGGACTAGAGTTATCATTTAGTGTCTACATCCCCAATAATGTCCCCATCAGCCCATGTCTTCAAGCAGTTGTTTTTCTTCTGTGTTTCTCTTCCCACAGTTCTTCCTCTGAATGTGGCTGGTTTTCTTTCTCATAAGTCCCTCAGCCTTGCTCTGGATTCTTGCATTGCTGCTAGTAGAGAAGTCTGTTATGTTTGATTGTACCACAGTGTATCAGTCTCTGTGTATAATGTTCTTCTGGCTCTGCTCCTTTCACTCTGCATCAATTCCTGGAGGTTGGTCCAGTTCACATGGAATTCCTCCAGTTCATTATTCCTTTGAGCACAATAGTATTCCATCACCAACAGATACCACACTTTGTTCAGTCATTCTCCAATCGAAGGACATTCTCTCATTTTCCAATTTTTTGCCACCACAAAGAGTGCAGCTATAAATATTTTTGTACATGTCTTTTTCCTTATTATCTCTTTGGGGTATAAACCCAGCAGTGCTATGGCTGGATCAAAAGGCAAATAGTCTTTTAAAGCCCTTTGAGTATAGTTCCAAATTGCCATCCAGAATGGTGGGATCATTTCACAACTTCACCAGCAATGCATTAATGTCCTAATTTTGCCACATTCCCTCCAACATTCATTACTCTCACTTGCTATCATTTTAGCCAATCTGCTAGGTGTGAGGTGATACCTCAGAGTTGTTTTGATTTGCATTTCTCTAATTATTAGAGATTTAGAGCACTTTCTCATGTGCTTATTGATAGTTTTGATTTCTTTATCTGAAAATTGCCTATTCATGTCCCTTGCCCATTTATTAATTGGGGAATGGCTTGATTTTTTGTACAAGGAGCTAAATCAATTGTACAAAAAATCAAGCCATCTTCTGGATGTTTTATAACTGATCCTTTAATAATATATAATGGAATAAAGTCAAATTCATTGGTTTAGAGTTTACTGACTTCTCTTTTTTGAAAAACTAGAACGGTATTTCCTTTCTCCAATCTGGTGGTAAAATCTATTCTCTATGAATTTTCTTTCTCTTCCTTCCTTCCTTCCTTCCTTCCTTCCTTCCTTC
>NW_025387017.1:0-8050 GCF_016433145.1 Gracilinanus agilis
TTTATTTATTTGCTTGCTCATTTGCTTGCCTATTTATTTATTTGTTTGTTTGATTGTTTGTTTGAATTTTTTTTTAGACTCTTACCTTCCAGTCTTGGAGTTAATACTATGCATTGGCTCCAAGGCAGAAGTGTGGTAAGGGTAGGCAATGGGGGTCAAGTGACTTGCCCAGGGTCACAGAGCTGGGAAGTGTCTGAGGCTAGATTTGAACCTAGGACCTCCCATCTCTAGGCCTGGTTCTCAATCCACTGAGCTACCCAGCTGCCCCCCCTGTATGCACTTTCAAACAAAGTCATTGTATCATTAGTTTTCCTTAATTGTTTTACTATGTTACAATAGATCCTCTCATGAAGTAGAAGTAATGTATTAATATTTGTAGTATAAAAAATAAAACAAATCAGCAAAACCTAAAACAAATAGAATCTGTTATCAGTTTGTCCTGTTGGTATTACCTTTAGGCACCAGAATACCAAAAGTGTCATGTTGGTACTAAAAAATTGCTCTTTCCTTGTATCATTCTTCATAAGCCCCCACTAAAGCACACATACATAAAACACTTTCCTGTAATTAAAAAGCTCTTTGAAATAAGTAGACCCACATATGAATAATGTCTGGCATCATATGTATTGATCATTCTAATCTTGTAGTGCCTCTCTTGGTTGAGAGGAAGGAGCCATCACAAGTCCTTGGGAATCATGATTGGTCAGTGGATTGATTTGATTTCTGTTTTTAATTTTATTGTTGCTTTCTTTTACATTATTTAAGATGATTTCTCTTGGTTCTTCTGACTTCATTTTTTATCAGTTCATATTTCCTTTCAAATTTCTCTTAAATTTTATCTTTTCTTTGCTTTGTCATAAGGTATTCAATTAATCTTCATTTAACAGAATTCCTTCTTACATCTGGATTCTTGCTGCCAAAAAATCCAAAGCAAAACAAAAAACCACAACTTCTATAAATATTATATATAGGGCTTTTTTCTTCTCCCTTTGAAGGAGCTGAATTTCCAGCAATGGCATCACTGACCAAAGTGTAGAAAGTGTGGAATCCTTTTTCTTACACATTACCAAATTACTTTCCAGAACTATTTAAACTAGTCTCAGTTTCACAAAAATATATCATTCAACTAGCATTTATTAAACACTTACTTTATGCCAGACATTTTTGTTAATTGATTCTGAGGATACAAAGAAAGGCAAAATGTAGTCCATGATCTTAATGAACTTATAGTCTACTGTATCAGTGTGCCTGAATTACTAAAGCTCCTTCAACATTGATTATTTCCATCTTTGCCAACTCTTGGGCCAGAGTTCTTTTAAATTTACATTTCTTTTCTTATGAATAATTTGAAGTTATTTCAAATGTTTGTTCTTCATTTGTGTTCCATCTAATGAAAACTCGTATTGTATGAATTTATTACTAATTTAATGAGAAATGACCCTTTTATGAATTAGGATGATTTCCTGTCTATCTTGGATATCATAGCCTTTTCAAATACATTTGATATGCAGATTCTCCTCTCCTCCCCCCACTTATGGCTCTCTTGTTATTCTATTTGCATAGCATTTGTGCCAAAACCTGTTTTGTTTCATGTAATCAAAGTTACCTTAAAAAAAGTTCTCTGTTGTTTGATTATAAATTCTTCCCTAAAACAAAAATCTGAAACATACTTCTTTCTGTACGATAGAATATGATATTTTTTGGATGAGTATTTCTTTTTAAAGAGATGGAGACAAAATGGTTAAATTGAAGAACTTTTCATTATTATATAGTCTTTGTGCATTATTTCATCCCACAAATATTTGGTGAACAACACCGTCGTTCATAGCTCTCTGAGTCACATTGTTACTTGGTAGTATGAACTTAGAAAACAAAACTTGTTTTTGTTATTTTGATCAATTAACTGATCTTGCTAGATATTATGTTTTAATTTATAAAGTTTCTGAGTAATACACAGGTATTACAGATGGAATATTCAATGTGATTTTTTTCAGGCTTTAATATTTGAGGTATAATGTACTAAAATATGAGGTAATATGGCAATAATATTTTGTTTGCCTTCACTCAATAATTACCTCATACCAGTAATTACCTTAATATAAGGAAAGAGTCATAATACAATATTTTAGTGAGGAAAACTAAAATATGAAGAGCTCTTTTTATATTTAATTACTTATTTTGCCAACCAGAAGTATTGACTTCCCATGAGAGCCACTTGGAAATTGTGTATTTTAGCAGAGTAAAAAAATGCATAGCATTCACAAAAAATTAATCCAAATGGTAAATGTCAAAATCTTCCTTATGCTTCATTATTAAAATCAAATGCTTTCTTGACTAGATTTTTTTGACATAATTTTATGGTTTCATTACATTAACATGTTATATTTGCAATTAAAAGGGACAGTCTTATACTCAGGAAGGCCTAAATTCATATCTTACCTGAACAGGTAAATCACTTAATCTCTCAGTTCCTTAGGCAGCTCTCCAAGACTTACTTATTTGTGTCCTTTTCATACTGGCTACTCCCCACACAACTGAAACCATAGATCCAGATCAAACAAAAACAGTATTTTGAACTTATTTTTTAAACATTTTCATTTAAAAAAATGTAATTAATGAAACTTTATGTAACTTTTTATGCCTTTAGAATATATAAAATTCTCAATGAGAAATCAAAAGAAAGACATCTTTTTTATTCTTAAGATATTTATATTCAAATGTGCAATTTTGCATATTAATTTGAAATGTTAGAATGTTTATGGCTTAATGGTATTTACTTTCATCTTTTCTAAAATTTCAACCAGTCAGTTGAAATACACTTATCAAATTCTTAATGTGGATGAAATGCTGCGCTAAACACTCAAGATATAAATAAATCTTCCCTCAAGGTCACAGTCTAATGGGGGAGATAACAAGTAAGCAAGTAGGTACAAATATATGTTATACAGGATGGTGGGAAACAATCAGCAGATAGAAAGAACAAGAATTAAGAGGGATTGGAAACATCTTGTGCAGAATATGAGATTTAAACTGGTACTAGAAAATGAAGTGGAGGAAGGAGAGCATTCCAGGCATGATGGACAGCCAGAGGAAATGTACAGATCTAAGAGGTGGAGCATCGTGTTTGAGGAACAGCAAGGAGGACAGTGTTACATCTTCTACTTCAGTGTATTATCAGTAGAAAAATAAGATACTTTAAGAGAGTATGTTTAATAGACAAGTCCTGAGCTTATATAACAGTGATGGTGAACCTATGGCACAGGTACCAAAGATTGAACATAGAATGCTCTCTGTGGGCTCTCAGGTCTCCCTCCCCACAGTTCATTCCTAGAAAGGTCAAGGGACTCAGGTGGAGCTGCTCCCCTCCCCTTCTCCACTTTGCCTGAGGACATTTTTTCACATCCCCGGCCCCTCTGCCCAGCAACACAGTGGGAGTGCACAAGAGGTAAGATGGGCAGCTCACAGGAGGCAGAGCTGGAGGGGAGCAGAGCACTTGGGCCATTCCCTTCCTCCTTTCTAAGCTGGCTGAGGACATTCCTCACTTCACCCACCCCACCATGCAGCAGCCCAATGGGAATCCTTCCTACCTTCCCTATGTAGAGTAAGGGGGAGGGGCATAGCACGTGGTTTCTGGCAGAGGAGGGGTAGCATGACACTTGGAGGTGTGGGGGTATAGTCTAGCGCTCCATCTCTAAAAGGTTTGCTAACACTGTAAAAAACAACAATTAGAAATAGAAACAAGATTGTTTTATTCTCAAAGTGATTCTCCATAGTATTCTTTCCAATAGTGCATTTTGTTCATCACTTTATACATTTGTTTATTAACTACTTTGCAATAGATTGAAGTAGGTGAAGGAAAATAAGTATGAGATTGGGCATTAGGTGACTGTTTATAAGAAGAGTCATTGTAAATGAAAGTATATATATCTCTCTGAAATTGAATACTTTAAAATGCTATTTTATTTACTTTTAACTTTTGAGATATATTTTACATAATAGGAGGTTTATCTTGTAAAATATTACAGAGAAGTATCACTCTCATATTTGTAGCATTCTAGTACTCTCTTCTACCATAAAGTTAATTGGCAGGTGATAATTGATTCCTGGCCATGAGATTTGTTGCTTTGGAAGGACTTGAATGCCTTGAATCCTTTAATATCTGAGCTTTTCTGAACCCATGAATTTTGGCTGTTCTGTTTTTAAAAAAATATTCACCCCCAAATACATTATGTAGTATTCTTTATCAAATGAATATTAATAAATTGGTAGATTAATAGACAATTTTTCTCCATTACCTATGAAGGGAGAAAGAAGATGAAATGGATTTAAGATATACCTGAAGGATTGATTTAGGTAAAACATAGGAAAAATTTTGAAATTCTAATAATTTTCTATGAAAAATCATGTGTATTGCTTTCATTGAATATATTCAAAAGAAGGAAAGACATTAGACACTAATGTCTAAAAAAGACATTAGTGTGGTGGTCCTATGGAATAAATGATACTATACAAATAGAGAAAAAAAGGTTTTATTTTTTAACATCTTAACGAAATAAGATTGCAATTTTTGTAGCCAGCATGATATTCTATGCTCCATTGGGACTTTGAGGAAAATGGAGGAAGTTTTTTATCTAGCAGTTGGCCAATGGGGGACTTTGGAAACAATATAGCCCATGCATAAGATGGGCAAGTATGAATTCCTTGTTATCTGTAGCATCTTAGGGAACTTAAAAATGATAAGATTACAGATAAATTTTTCTGGATTATTTGAATAGCTCTACAGATTGGCCTCATTGTCTTTTCTACCTTATACCTATTTTGGAAGTTTGTAAGAATAATCATATGGGTTTGGCTTTTGTACTATTACCAATGTGACAAATTTGTAGACTTACTTTTAAAGATTGAATTTGGAGTTCTTTTTTTTTAAACATTTATTAATATTCATTTTTTAGTAAAGTTAACATGGTTACATGATTCATGCTCCTACTTTCCCGTTCACCCCTTGCCTTCCCCCCACCCATGGCCGATGTGCATTTCCTCTGGTTTTAACATGTGTCATGACCTTTTTCCAAATTGTCGATCATTGCATTGGTGTGGTAGTTTCGAATCAAAATCCGCCATCATGTCTGCCTCAACCCATGTGTTCAAGCAGCTGCTTTTCTTCTGTGTTTCCACTCCTGCAGTTCTTCCTCTGAATGTGGGTAGCGTTCTTTTCCATAAGTCCCTCAGAATTGTCCTGGATCATTGCATTGCTGCTAGTACAGAAATCCATTACATTCTATTTTACCACAGTGTATTGGTCTCTGTGTACAATGTTCTTCTGGCTCTGCTCCTTTCGCTCTGCATCAATTCCTGGAGGTCTTTCCAGTTCACATGGAATTCCTCCAGTTTATTATTCCTTTGAGCACAATAGTATTCCATCACCAGCATATACCACAATTTGTTCAGCCATTCCCCAATTGAAGGACATACCCTCCTTTTCCAGTTTTTTGCCACCACAAAAAGCATGGTTATAAATATTTTCATACAAGTCTATTTATCTATGATCTCTTTGGGGTACATACCCAACAATGGTATGGCTGGATCAAAGGGCAGGCATTCTTTTATATCCCTTTGAGCATAGTTCCAAATTGCCAGCCAGAATGGTTGGATCAGTTCACAACTCCACCGGCAATACATTAATGTCCCAATTTGGCCACATCCCCTCCAGCATTCATTACTCTCCTCTTCTTTCATTTTGGCCAATCTGCTAGGTGTGAGGTGATACCTCAGAGTTGTTTGGATTTTCATTTCTCTAATTATTAGAGATTTAGAACGTTTTCTCATGTGCTTATTGATACTTTTGATTTCTTTATCTGAAAATTGTCTATTCATGTCTCTTGCCCATTTATCAATTGGGGAATGGCTTGATTTTTTATTCAATTGATTTAACTTCCTGTATATTTGAGTAATTAGACCCCTGTCAGAGTTTTTTGTTATAAAGATTTCTGGCCAATTTGTTGTTTCCCTTCTGATTTTGGCTAAATTGTTTTTGTTTGTACAAAAGCTTTTTAGTTTCATATAATCAAAACCATTTAATTTACATTTTGTAATTTTTTCTAACTCTTGCTTGGTTTTAAAATCTTTTCTTTCCCAGAGATCTGACAAGTAAACTATTCTATGTTCACTTAACTTATTTATAGTTTCCCTCTTCATATTCAAGTCATTCACCCATTCTGAAATTATCTTGGTGTAGGGTGTGAGATGTTGATCTAAACCTAATCTCTCCCATATTGTTTTCCAAATTCCCGAACAGTTTTTGTCAAATAGTGGATTTTTGTCCCAAAAGTCCAAAAGTTGGGCTCTTTGGGTTTATCATACACTGTCTTGCTGATGTCACTTAACCCAAGTCTATTCCACTGATCCTCCCTTCTGTCTCTTAGCCAGTACCATACTGTTTTGATGATCACTGCTTTATAGTACAGTTTAATATCTGGTACTGCTAGGCCCCCTTCCTTCACATTTTTTTTTCATTATTTCCCTTGATATTCTTGATCTTTTGTTATTCCAAATGAAATTTGTTATAGTTTTTCCTAATTCAGTAAAGAAGTTTTTTGGTAGTTTGATAGGTATGGCGCTAAATAGGTAAATTAATTTGGGTAGAATGGTCATTTTTATTATGTTAGCTCGTCCTACTCATGAGCAATCAATGTTTTTCCAATTATTTAGATCTAATTTTATTTGTTTGGAAAGTGTTTTGTAGTTGTTTTTATATAATTGTTGTGTTTGTTTTGGTAGATAGATTCCTAAATATTTTATATTGTCTAAGGTGATTTTAAATGGTGTCTCTCTACCTCTTGCTGCTGTGATGTGTTGGAAATATATAGAAATGCTCATGATTTATGTGCATTTATTTTGTATCCTGCAAATTTGCTAAAGTTGTTGATTATTTCTACAAGCTTCTAAGTTGATTCTTTAGGATTTTTCAAGTAGACCATCATATCATCTGCAAAGAGTGATAGCTTAGTCTCCTCATTGCCTATTTTGATACCTTCAATTTCTTTTTCTTCTCTAATTGCTACTGCTAGTGTTTCTAGTACAATGTTAAATAATAGAGGTGAAAATGGGCAAACTTGTTTCACTCCTGATCTCATTTGGAAGGCTTCTACTTTATCCCCATTGAATATGACGCTTGTTGATGGTTTTAGGTATATACTATTTATTATTTTTAGGAAAGGTCCTTCTATTCCTATACTTTCCAGTGTTTTGAATAGGAATGGGTGCTGTATTTTGTCAGAGGCTTTTTCAGCATCTTTTGAGATAATCATGTGATTTTTGTTTGTTAGATTGTTGATATTGTCAATTATGTGGATGGTTTTCCTAGTGTTGAACCATCCTTGCATTCGTGGTATAAATCCCACCTGATCATGGGGGATGATCCTCTTGATCACTTGCTGGAGTCTCTTTGCTAGCATTCTATTTAAGATTTTTGCATCTATATTCATTAGGGAGATTGGTCTGTAGTTTTCTTTCTGTTTTTGATCTACCTGGCTTTGGAATCAGTACCATATTTGTTTCATAAAAGGAATTTGGTAGGACTCCTTATTTGCTAATTATATTAAATAAATTGTATAGTATTGGGATTAGTTGCTCTTTGAATGTCTGATAGAATTCACTTGTGAATCCATCAGGCCCTGGTGATTTTTTCTTAGGGAGTTCTTTGATGGCTTGTTCAATTCCTTTTTCTGATATGGGATTATTTGGGTATTCTATTTCTTCTGCTGTTAATCTAGGCAATTTGTATATTTGTAAATATTCATCCATATCTCCTAGATTGCTTTATTTATTGCCATATAATTGGGCAAAATAGTTTTTAATGGTTGCCTTAATTTCCCC
Source organism: Gracilinanus agilis (assembly GCF_016433145.1). Taxonomy (NCBI): domain Eukaryota; kingdom Metazoa; phylum Chordata; class Mammalia; order Didelphimorphia; family Didelphidae; genus Gracilinanus; species Gracilinanus agilis. Next base: position 7,876 of record NW_025387017.1, read on the forward strand.
TTCATTAGAGGTGAGGTCTCCCTTTTCATCTTTGATACTGTCAATTTGGTTTTCTTCTTTCCTTTTTTTTATTAGATTGACCAGTACTTTGTCTATTTTATCTGTTCTTCCAAAATACCAGCTTCTAGTCTTCACCAGAGAATAAAGAAACTTCACTTTCATTTGCTCTTTAAAT
>NW_025387018.1:0-6584 GCF_016433145.1 Gracilinanus agilis
CTCTGTCTCTCTCTCTCTCTCTCTCTCTCTCTCTCTCTCTCTGTCTCTGTCTCTGTCTCTCACCATGAATCCTGGCCCACTTTAGCCTGAGTGCTCCCGTGGTCCCAGGCCTCTCCTTCCTGTCCTCCCACTGGCCCTTGGCGGTCCTCTCGGGGAGGGATCCATGTGGCCACTCAGTGGGGAAGCAGGTGCTGGGCGCTGGGGCCAGCCGCCTTGTAGCTGGCCCTGTCTGTGGGCAGCCCACAGGCTCATGAATGTGGAGAAAGGCCGCCCAGGCCGATTTGGCCCCAGGAGCATGTGGCTGGGCCATGGTACCGTTTCGCTGGCCAGGCCCCGGGTGGGATGGGGAGGCTCTTAGACACCAGAGTCCCAGGGCCCTTGGGTGGGGCCAGGTGGGGCCGCGGGCGGCTTCCTCACACAGCCAGAGCTGGAAGGGACTGCGGAGCTCATCTGCTTTGACCTCCGCATTTTTTAAAGCTCACCTTCCATCTTGAAATCTAGACTAAGTATTGGCTCCAAGGCAGAAGAGCGGTAAGGGTGGGCCATGTGGGTTAAGTGACTTGCCCAGGGTCACCCAGCTGGGAAGTGTCTGAGGCCAGATTTGAGCCCTGGTCCCCCCTGACTCAGGCCTGGCTCTCTGTTCATTGTGGAATATAGTCTCCCTTTGCCCGCCCCCCTCATTTTATAGAGCAGGGAAGGGGGTGCTGCGGAGACGAAAGGACTTGCTTGCGGTCACAGGGCTAGTAAGTGTGTGACAGAGCTGTAGGGTTTGGGTCCTGAAATCCAAAGAGCAGAAGGTGGGGGGGGGGGTAGAGATCAGGGAAAACTTCCTGGAAGAAGAGTCAGCATTATGAGGTGGGAAGAAGTCCCCATTTTGGAGTCCGAGGATCTAGGTTCAAGTCCTCCCTTCTTTTGTTTGGCCCTGAGTGACCCCCGTCCCCTCCCTGGGCCTCAGTTTGCTCCTCTGTAAAAGGGGGAGGGCGGGAGGCTGGCCTGAATGTTCCAGGGGCCCTCCTGGTGCTCCGTTTTGGGGGGGCTGTGAAGTGACTCCTGACGGCAGGGACGTGGGCCGTGGCTCCGACCCCCAGACCCCACAGCGTCAGGGAAATCTAAGCTGCAAATTTACTCTGGCTCCGAGTGTGAGAAAAAAAATAGAGAAAATTGTTCCTCCGAGTCTTCCCCGCTCAGTCCATGAGCTTCTCCAGAGTGTCCTGAGTAAACGGAGAAAAAATGTTGGCCGGGAGCAGAGACCAAAAAAACTTTGGTGTTTCTCCACTTCAGCCGAGGTCGGAAAAAATGAGCCGGGCCGGGAGCAGAACCCCAAAGTAGACATTTCTGCCATTGTCAGAGCTATTTCGGGGAGAGCGGGCTGGCGGGGCGGGGGCAGGCCCCAGGGAGCCGCTGCTGGGTGGGAATTCCAGCCGCCTCTGCTCGGGGGCGAGGGAGGAGGGAAGAGGAGGACACGGCGGGCGATGAGTGAGGGAATGAGTGATGGGGGGAGATTTCCATAGGCAGAGGCTTGGGGGGGTGCAGGCACCCTCCGGGCCCACGAAGGGGTGGGGACGGGCGCTAAAGAGGGCCAGCCCTCCCCGAAGTGAGCCCCGGCATCCACGGCCCAAGACCTGGGTTCGAGTCTGGCTCCATCGTTGACTGGCTGCTGTTTTGGGGGGAATGAGCAAGTCCTTTGGCCTTCCTGAGACTCGGTCTCCTCCTCACCTCGCTTGCTCACGGGGCCATTATGAAAATCGCATTGGATCATGCTCTAAAGTACTTTGGATGCAATGGCTCAGACTTGTGGACACAAGACGTAAGAACAAATCTATGGTTAGATGGGACCTCGGAGGCCATAGCTCAGCCTGCCATGGATGAATGAATGAATGAGTAAATGGATCAGTTAAAAGGAGTGAGGCCAGCTGGGTGGCTCTGTGGTTAGAGAGATGGGAGATCCCAGGTTCAAATCTGACCTCAGACACTTCCTACCTGTGTGACCCTGGACAAGTCATTTAACCCCACTGCCTAGCCCTTGATGCCTTCTGCCTTAGAACCAATATTGATTCTAAGCTGGAAGGTAAGGATTTAAAAAAAATTATTAAGAATCTACTATGGACCCAGCTGTATGGCCCTGGGCAAGTCACTTGACCCCCATTGCCCACCCTTACCACTCTTCCACCTAGGAGACAATACATAGAAGTTAAGGGTTTAAAAGTAAAATAAAAAATAAAAAGAATCTACTATGGAAGGGGCAGCTGGGTAGCTCAGTGGATTGAGAGTCAGGCCTAGAGATGGGAGGTCCTGGGTTCAAATCCGGCCTCAGACACTACCCAGATGTGTGACCCTGGACAAGTCACTTGACCCCCATTGCCCACCCTTACTGCTCTTCCACCTATAAGCCAATACACAGAAGTTAAGGGTTTAAAAAAAAAAAAGAGTCAACTATGGACCGAGCACTGTACTAAATGCTGGAGATGCAAATGCAAAAGCAAAGATGGCCCTTGCCCTCGGGAAGCATCCATTCTAATGGGGGAGAAAACCCAGCTAGAGGAGTGGGACCAAAGGACTGTGGTCTGAAAGTCACAGAGATGGTAAACCGGGCCTCAGGGACACAGGCTCACACAGCTCTTCCAGGCTGCTGAGAGAACTGAAGCCCAGGAGGTCACAGGTTAAGTGTCAGAGGTGAGATTTGAACCCAGGACCTCCACAACCAAGGCTCTTTCTCCACCGTGTCCCCCAGCCTCTGTTAGCCAAGAAGCCCTGCCCCCTCAGGTCATGTGACTTGTGCAAGGCTACCCAGGGCTTATTAATAAAGTGAATAAATAGTTTGTTTCTTTCCCCATGTGCTTCCACATTGTCTCCCCCATTCGATTGGGGGCTCCTTGAGGGCACGGACTCTGTTAGCTTTCTTTGGATCCCCAGCACTTAGCACACAGTGGGTGCTTTATTGTTCAGTCATTTCTGTTATGCCAGACTCTCTGTGACCCCATCTGGGGTTTTCTTGGCAAAGATACTGGAAGTGGTTTGCCATTTCCTTCTCCATAGCAGGCGTTTAATAAATATTCAGCAACTAATAACTATGTATGTCCATTCAATAGATCCTAAGGTCCTTGAGGGCATTCACTGCTCCTTATGACCCACGTGACCCTGGACAAGTCACTTAACCTCTCTGCCTCAGTTTCCTCATCTGTAAAATCGAGATGATAGCAGTCATGCCCTCCCGCGATGCCGAAGGCTTCAAATAGACAAACCTCTGCCAAATACTCTGTAAACGTTAAAGAATGACGTTCTTTTTATGATTAGGGCAACATTGTTATCATCACTCTCCCAATCCTCCTCCTCCTCCTCTTTCTCTTTGTTGCCACAGCCTGTATACACATTAAGCACTTAGTGACGGATCGCTTTAATAACAACGATAACAATAACAGTAGGAATATTCTATATGATCGGAACATTTTAGTCTTATTTTCATTTCCGAGGTCTGATGTGCCAACATCTGGCTCAAGCCCGTTTTTGGGCCACTGGGAAGGGGTCAGCCTTGTTCTACTTGGCCCTGCAGGGCACACTTAGGTGCAGAGGGGGAAAGGCACAGATTCAGGCGGGAGGGCAGGAGGACTTTCCTGACTTTGGGGGTTCCCCTCCCCTCCCCCTGGGGAGTGAGCTGGCTTCAGAGGTAGGGAGTGCCCCCTGCCTAGAGATCCCCAAGCACACAAGCGAGATGGCCACTTTTAAACCCCTTTAAAATGGGATTCCTTGTTAGGTTGGATTTGATGGCAGCTGCTGAGATTCCAGGATTCTGGGGATAAGTGGGGTTTGCTGTAGTCCCTTCTTGCAGGGAGGCCCTCAGGCTTGGCTTCTATATCGAAGGACCCATGGTCAGAAATGGAATCTTAGATGCCATTCGACAGATGAAAAAACTGAGGCCTGCAGAATCTAAAGGACATCCAGAGTCACAGAGGTAGCCAGCAGCAGTCACGATTTGAACCCCGGTTCTTGGCCCAGCCGTGGCTCTCTGTTATACATAATGGTTAAAGGAAGGACCAGAGAGCCGATGTGGCCTCTTGGAGGACACGGGGACCATTTGGGCTAGAGATGGCGCCGGGAGCATCTTCCTTCTGCTGGTCTGTCCTTGTCACTGACAGTTGGTAGAACATGTGAATCGACATTGGGCGGGGGGCAGGGAGGTGGGTCAGAAGAATCAGGGACTCGAAACATGAAAAAATGAAGGTTCAAAAGGTTTTTTACATGAAACAAGGAGGAAAAGAAAATATTATTTTTTAAAAGGAAGAGAAAAAAAAGAGCTTCTTGTTAACTGATCTGTTCATGGTCACGTAGCTAGTGACTCTCTTGGGGTAATGTTAGAACTCAGCTTTCTAGCAAATCCGGCCTCAGATTCCTAGCTGTGTGACCCTGGGCAAGTCACATGACCCCCATGGCCCACCCTTCCCACTCTTCCACCTAGGAGCCAATACACACAAGTTAAGGGTTTAAAAAAATGAAAAAAAAAAACCCTCAGCTTTCTAGGATGCCTGAGTCCTTTGCTGGGGCACGAGGCTACCTCACTGCCTCCCCCCTCCCCAGAAGCAATAGGCGAGCTTTGAATAAAAACCAGGATTTCTTGCAAATAAATAAACAAAAACAGCCGGTAGAGTGTAAGCCCTTCTGGACTGGAACCACCCTGCTTTGGCCTTTGGCTTCCCAGTCCAGTACACAGCGGTCACTCGAGAAATGCTGGTTCATTGGCCAGTGGCTCTCCGTCTTCCACGAGGGCTGAGCAAAGAAATGGGCTCCTCCTCCGGCGTGAGGGAGTAGATTTTTGAAGTTGGGGAAAAATCTCTCGTGAGGACCATCTTGAAGACCAAGCGGGCCACTAGGGTCTATCGCGGGGACTTTGTGCTCTTGTTTGAAGGCAAAGGGCTGGAAGAAGGCCTTTCCTCTCTCTTTGGTGTCTAGTACCCGATGGGTGGAGTGAAGGGCTTCAAGATGCCGGCCCAGATTCGGGTTCAGCTCTGGTTCGGCCTCTCAGTGGACGAGAAGGAGCTGAACAAGTTCGCTGAGGGGAAGCTCTCCGTCTTTGCCGAAACTGTGAGTAACTGCCCTCCCTTCCCACCTCTTCCTCTCCTCCACTCCATTCCAGCTTGGGTCACGGTCCTGGACCGTTCCCCTTCCGTCAGCTCACCCCTCCCCACTCTTCCTCCTTCGGCCTCAGTGCCCCCTTTCTCTTTCCCCATCTAGTATGAGAATCAGACAAAGTTGGCCTTGATGGGGACCTGGGGAACTGTAGGCCTCACCTACCCCAAGTTCTCGGACGTCACCAGCAAGATCAAACTGCCCAAGGACAGCTTTCGCCCCTCTGCTGGCTGGGACTGGGCTGGGGACTGGTTCGTGAGTCCGGAGAAAACGTGAGTGTTGGGGCGGCCTGGCAGTCTGGGCAGGGACTGGCCTAACATCATTCCTAGAGAGGGGACAACCACAGGGTTTCTGATCACCCCTGGGGATCTCTTAGCCACTCCTGTCTCTCTCTGTCTGCCTCTGCCTTTCTGTCTGTGTGCCCATCATGCCCATCTGTGTTTGCCTCTTTCCAGCTCTCTCTCTCTCTCTCTCTCTCCATCTTTTCCCTTCTGCCTTTCTCTATCCTTTTCTTTCTGACTGGTTACCTTTGAGCCCTTTTCTCTGATATTAGCTGCCATCTCAGCTTCTTCATCATCATCATCTCTTCCTCTTCCTTCTTCTCCTTCTCTTCCTTCTCCTTCACCTCCTTCTCCTCCTCCTTTTCTTGTCCTTCTTCCTCCTCCTCCTCTTCTTTTTCCTCTTCCTCTTCTCTCTCACTGTCTTTCTCTGATAACTCGCTTTCCAACTCTTTCCCTTTTGCTCTCTCTCTGCCTTTGTCTATCCATCTCTGTCTGGCCGTCTGTCTCCTATTGCCTGACCCCCCTATGTGTCAGGGTCTCCAGGCCCATCTGAATGCTGATGTTGCAGTGACCCTTGTGGAGGCTCCATGGTGGGAGGAGGGAAGCAGAGGTCTCTGATGAGCAGCCTTGGGTGGGAGGGAGGCTCACTACCCGCTTTCCGACTGCCCCTCTCTTGGCCCAGGCTGCTCTACGACGTGGACGCTGGGCACTTGAACTTCGTGGAAGAGGTGTTTGAGAACCAGACGCGACTTCCTGGAGGCCAGTGGATTTACATGAGTGACAACTACACAGATGTGGTAAGTGAGAGCCCTGGGATGGGGTGGGGAAGGCTGGGATGAAGGCTTTGTATCTGGCCCTGCCCCAGGGTACAGAGACACCGAGAGGCCTAGACATTGGCTTGGAGTCACACAGCTAAGTGGGGCCCTGGCTTTTCGTGGCTTTGGGCACGTACCTATGGCTATTACTTACCCATACTCTGTCTCTGTTTTTCCTCTTTTTCTTTTCCCGATGTCTTCTCTTCCCTCTCCCATCTGTCTTTTTCTTCCTTTTCTCTCTCTTGTCCCATTGTTGTCTGTTTCTCTCTCCCCATATCTCCCTCTGTCTCTCCATCTTTCTCTTCCCTACGTTTTCTTACCCCATCTTTATCCCCTTGTTTCTCTTTTCCCTGTATTCTCTTCCTCC
>NW_025387019.1:0-5929 GCF_016433145.1 Gracilinanus agilis
ATATATATATATATAATATATATGTATGTAAAGGCAATCCCTTTCTCTAGCAGTTATCAGCTTAGGCCAAAATTAAATTGCACAACTCTGCAAAACATTTATATATAAGTTGGTATTCCAAGTGCTGGAAAAAGAAAGAGTAAATAGCCCTTGCCCTTGAATTGCTTATGTTCCTTATACTTCAGAATATCACTTTTGAACATTTTTCCTGCTCTGTTTCCTTACACTGTATATAGTGCATGGCATCTTTTTTTTCTGAGCCCTACAAAATCTTTTGGAACCTAGTAATAATAATAACCATAATTCTTATCAGATTAGATCATTGCATGTAAAAATTTTTCCCTGGTATGTAGGACAACTCTTGTTATCTCTTAAAAAGATGAGGAAAGTGAGGCACAGAGACAGTAAGTGATCTGCCCATAGTCACTTGGCTACTTAGTGTTCAAAAAGCCTTTTGCCTCCAAATCCATTTCTTATACCTGCCATTATCAATGCTTTTTTTTTTAAACCCTTTACTTCTTTGTGTTGGCTCTTAGGTGGAAGAGTGGTAAGGGTGGGCAATGGGGGTCAAGTGACTTGCCCAGGGTCACACAGCTGGGAAGTGTCTGAGGCCGGATTTGAACCTAGGACCTCCAGTCTCTAGGCCTGACTCTTAATCCACTGAGCTACCCAGCTGCCCCCTATCACTGCCTTTTTGAAGCATCTGACACATTAAAAGTGATGCGCAACCATGCAGCCATTAATTATATATATATAACTAGCATCCTTTGTCATGCGTCAGTATTGTTATTCTCACTTCACTGCTGATTGAGGATACTGCAGTATGTAGGCAGAGATTCAGATGACCTGCTTGAGTCATATAGCCATGTAGGAACAGAGACTGGAGTGTTATGTCTCAGTTCTGATCCTAATCTGTATGCTTCATCTACTGATTCATTCATTTCTCAATAAAAAATTTGTTGTTGTTGTTTTTAGTTCCCTTCTGTGCTAGAGACATGTTGACCTTTCTCCTATGAAAAATAACTTGTACCAAGTAGGGGTGTTTCAACTGTGTGTGTGTATTTCTATGGTGAGAGAAACCTATACAGGTTTTATTTATTAATTTTAGAGATCAATGTCATCAGTCTTGGGAAGAATCACAAGAAACATGAGAGAGATCATTTTACAGATGATACTCTAATTGTGAGTACCACATTAGTGTCTTGGCCTCGCAGTTGGCTAATCACATGCTTTTCATTGCTCAAGAGGGTCCAACAAAGTTGTATTATGTATGTAAAAGACAAGAATTATGAAAGTTTTCAGATACAGTGTGGCATTTATACTTGATGCAGAACTCTTGAAGCTTTTACCTATTTCTTTTCCTCTTTTTCTCTCTAGGCCCCATTAAGTGTAGAAAATTAAGAATTAGAATTTTACCTCCCAGATTACAAGGAATTTCACTTCTCTTTAATGAGACACATAAATGGCACTCATTTTGAAGTGGGTATTCGCAAAATTAAAGTTAAATATTTAATTTTAAAATATTTCAAAAGAGCAAATAAAAAAAATAGCACCTTGGGGAAAATGTATCCAAGAAAATTTCCTTTTTTTTTTTAATATAGGTAACTAGTTTTTATAGTCATAGAAAGGTTCAGTCCTTAAATATACTGTTCTCTAGGTAGAGAGGAAGGAAAAGAAAAAATTGCAAGATAAATATGTTAGCACTTTCTACTGGGGAGTTTCATAATTTCATTTGGAATTTGATTGCTTCCTATTGGGAAAGGGTATGGCTAGAAGTTACAGATTCCTTGTTTAGTAGCTGATATTCAGTGTCAAAAGAAGTAAATATTAAAATTTGCCCTGGAGTATTCTAAAAGTTCACTATAATTTTCAGTGATCTGATTTGATATTTTTAAGATTCTCTTACTACTTTAAAAATGATAATAGAACATTTATATGATACTTAGTAGCTTAACAAACATTTTTGATAAGCAGATTATTCCTTCCATTATTGTCACAATAGAAATATTAAAACATTTACATGATATTTTAACATTTGAAAGTACTTTCCTCACAATTACATTATGAGCATAGTAGAAAGAGTTCCATTTTACAGATGAAGAAACTGAAGCTCAGAGAGGTTACATGATTTGCCCAACATCCCACAGTGTCAAAACCAGGGCTGACCCAATGTTTCTTTCTTGCTATATGGCTGATAAAATTCATTTTCCAGTTATACGTGTCTGAAATACCAACTCTTAATATCTTTTGAAAAAAAAGTATATACTTTTTAAATACCAAATAATTTTTGTAGCATGCTACTTAAATATACCATATGTCTTTCTTTTTGCTGTACTTTGGCGAGCTTGTGTGCTGTTTGATTTCTAGTCATAAACAATTACCAGAAGAGGATTGATGTTTGAAGGGCTTTGGGCACTTTCAATTATTCGTAAGTAATCTGTGTATTCTAGCCTGATTTTCTCAATTCTAGACCTAGCTTTTTTTTTTTTTTTTTTTTAAACCTTACCTTCTGTGTTAGTATCGATTCTAAGGCAGAAGAGCATCAAGGACTAGGCAGTCAGGGTTAAGTGACTTGCTCAGGGTCACACAGCTAGGAAATGTCTGAGGTCATATTTGAAACCAGGACTTCCTGTCTCCAGGCCTGGCGGGCTAACCACTGTGCTTCCCTCCCCCATTTTGTTAGGTGGACCTAGCTTATTATTCATTCTCATTATTCCTCTGAAAAATATCTATTAACATCTAACTCTACAGAATACCTATCAACAGCATATTGCAGCCCAGGGAAAAGATGATTTTTAAAGTCTATTTTATTTTTCATTATGGACAGCTAGCCTAATCTCTGCAGTAGCACTGTGGAGGTTATATCATATTATGGAGCTCAGTGTAGTATTGTGTCATTTTCAGAAAGGAATTCGAGGAGAGCCTTACCATCTATAGGGAAATGTGATATCTTCCATGACACTAATGAATGATTTAGGACAGTGATAGGCAAACTATGGCCCACAGGCCAGATTGGGGTGGGGGGGCTGAAATGTTCTATCTGGCCTCGCAACATTATTCCTAATCTGACAAATACAATGAGTAACAATACAATGAAACTTCAAAAGAGTTGCCTTAGAAACAGACTGACAGATGAGCATTTCCTTTCCTTTGGCCCCCTCTTTAAAAAGTTTGCCCATCACTGCTTTAGAAGAATGTTTGTCTCCCTGTTTTACTCTTCACTTCCAAATTCTCCCCCTGGATCACTGAACAAGTGTCTTCAGTCACATCTGTTATTGTGCTCATTAACCAAAGTTAGACCCTTTTCACCTCTTACCTGGACTGTTTCAGTAGCATCCTAATTGGTCTCCCTTCTTGTGATCTCTTCCTATTCCAATTCATCATCCACATAGTGGCCAAATTGATTTTCCTAAAGTGCAGGTCTAAGCGTGAAACTCACCTGCTAAGAAAGCTTCAGGGGCTCTCTGTTGCTGCCTAGAAAAATACAAGCTCCTTGGCATTTAAAGCTTTTTGCCATCTGGCTCTACCTTGTCTTTCCAGACTGGTTTCACAGAACTCTCTCTTCAGCACACTACTTTCCATGCAAACTGGCCTACTTGCTGCTTCCCATATATTTCCCCCAAATATTCGAATCTTCATCTCCTACTTCCATTCCTTTGCACAAACTCTCATGCCTAGCATGTGTTTCCTTCCTAGCACCATTGAGACTTTTAGTTCAAGTATCCTTTGAATTTGCTTCTAGTAATTAGGTTCCTTCCCCTTCCTCTCCTCTCCCCACAATTATTGTATGTTTTCTTTATATATATTTGGTTTTTACTTGTCTGGGTATATGTTTCTTACCAGTAGGATTCAAGCTTCTTGAAGGCAGGGACTATATTTTTGTTTCTATGTCCTATCACCTAACATAATTGTGCCTAACCTCTAGTAATAGCTATATGCTTATTGAATTTACTTCTTCAGTAGTAAGTAAAGTTTGTTTTCCTTAGATACACCACATAAATTTAGGTGCAAGAATAGTTAGGTTACAAGTGGAGCTTTTATTTTGCTTCTCCTCCCCCAAATAGAAAGGAGGTTTTTGATTCTGTTTCTGACAATATGTTGTTTATTAGGATAGTTGTGTCTTTTGTTTGCTTTCTAATAGGCATAGTACATATAAAGACTACATCTGTATGCTACTACTTGATTAAATCTTTTTTCCCTAGCCATTTTCTTTTTTCCCCTTTTTACCACTGTTTCAGTTTCTGCATGTAGAATTAAATAAGAAATAAAACTTGTAAAGTTGTAATATTTCACATGGAAATGCTGCCTGATTTTCACCAGCTTCAAAAATCTGCCCTTTGCCGATGCTACAATAAAGTGTATAATTTAAAAAAGAAGAAGAATAGGTAGGTTACCTTGTACAATTCTCCTAGCATACTATCAGAGGATCCACGTGATTTGCTATAGATATCCTATATGAGAAAGTGAGTCAAGCTACAAATATTTCAACTAGTTATTCTCATATTTATATTTAGCTGTGGCACAGTGGTTGAGTTCCATCTTTGCTTCTGAGAAAATGAAATTTATTTTTCATTGGTTGATTTTCTACTATTCTATGCTGTATCATTTTTCTATATAGCTGACTTTCTTTGTTTTTAAGTTCAGAAATTTACAGGTTCAAAAGTAACCTCTTCCTCTCTAAGTTCTTTAAAAGTTATTTCCCTATTAAAACACTTCAATTAAATTAATTAAAAGAAGTCTGCTATATTAAGTTTAATAGTTCTATTTCTCTATAAATCATTTTTAATTGAAGGAAACCTGTTATCTCTACAGTGTTAGCTATCCTTGGACAGTTAGTGGAAATGTATTCTCTTGTGTCCAGAAGTTAGCTTTCCTGTAAATCATTCCATGTCAAGGAAGTCTGTTATCTCTGTTCCTCTAACAAAGAGATAGATTCTTTCAGTCAACCTTTCCTGACAGCAAGATTGATGGAAAAGCAAGTGCTATCCCCATATGTATAGCCAATCCTATTGTTTTGCTGCCTGTGATCCTGCAGGTCTTGTTACAAATCCTGTTGTTTTCACTGCTCAAGATGCTGAATTTTTTTGGAGGCTCCTTCTCTCTACAAAAGAAGGCATGAATTTAGGGTTAGGGTTGAGGTCTTAGCTTATCTGAAAAGGCCAGACCTTATTTAATGACAGATTCGTACTTTATCAATGAATCAATGGTGCCTGGAACTTTGTGCCTCAGTTTCATTTTTTTTTAACTTTTTTTTTTACATTTATTAATATTCATTTTTAACATGGTTACATGATTCATGCTCCTCCTTTCCCCTTCAACCCCCCCCCCCGCCCCCCCTACCCATGCGCATTTCCACTAGTTTTGTCATGTGTCCTTGATCAAGACCAATTTCCAAATTGTTGGTAGTTGCATTGGTGTGGTAGTTTCGAGTCCACATCCCCAATCATGTCCACCCCAACCCATGTGTTCAAGCAGTTGTTTTTCCTATATGTTTCCTCTCCTGCAGTCCCTCCTCTGAATGTGGGCAGCATCTTTATCATAAATCCCTCAGAATTGTCCTGGGTCATTGCATTGCTGCTGGTACAGAGGTCCATTACATTCAATTTTACCACAGAATGTCAGTCTCTGTGTATAGAGTTCTTCTGGCTGTGCTCCTTTCGCTCTGCATCAGTTCCCGGAGGTCTCTCCAGTTCGCCTGGAACTTCTCCAGTTTATTATTCCTTTTAGCACAATAGTATTCCATCACCCGCATATACCACAGTTTGTTCAGCCATTCCCCAATTGAAGGACATACCCTCCTTTTCCAATTTGTTGCCACCACAAAAAGCACAGCTATGAATAATTTCGTACAAGTCTGTTTATCTATGATCTCTTTGGGGTACAAACCCAGCAATGGTATGGCTGGGTCAAAGGGCAGGCATTCTTTTAT
>NW_025387020.1:0-13013 GCF_016433145.1 Gracilinanus agilis
TATATATATCATCTTAATCAGTCCCTTAAAAATGCTTTATAATAGGTGCTCTATTTTGTTCCATATGGTAAAGACAGAATATGAGGTTCAGACATGTAGCCTAGGTCACATTGTCTGATAAACATCTAATGAAAGATTCAGAACTTCTTGTCTCTAAATCCAGCACTTTAAAGAATCTGAATAAAATATTTCAGGAAATCTAATTTAAAAATATAATTAGAAGGCAATATAATTAGAAGGCAAAAGACAAGATAATTTGAATCCCCAGCATATGGGCAGTGAGAAATCCTAAGCTTAACTTATTTTAGAATCTATTCAGTCAGTTCTAGAGCTTCCAAGTCAATGAAATGACTTTGCTAACTTCTAGGAAAAGAATGAAACCAGAAAAAGCTCAATGATTTGTCCAAAATCATATAGATAACTCCTTCTAATAGTAGCATTACAAGATCCCAGATTTCCTAACTACTAATGCCTTGACCAAGTTTCCTTTGAATTAGCTGGTCATTTGAAAATTTGTACTTATTGGCAATCTGAATAGAGGAAGGCAATGAAAGATTACTAACAGGAATAGAAGTGCTATCACTATTTCATGGAATTCTTTTAAGTTTTTCAAAAACAACATTTGGACATTACCTCACTTCCTGATTTCATTGATGGTTATTCAATCTAACATTGTCAGTGAAATTTGTTGTTAGGTAGAAGAATAGGTTTGATATGGTGGAATGCAGAGAGATACATATAATCACCCAAACTAATTAGGTCAGTTACCTGTTACTAACCTGAAATCCCACCTATTGATTTCTTTATCTGCATATATTTCATTTTTTTACCCTTGTACTTCAGTGTATTGTCTCATAGGTGGAAGAGTGGTAAGGGTGGGCAATGGGGGTCAAGTGACTTGCCCAGGGTCACACAGCTGGGAAGTGGCTGAGGCCAGGTTTGAACCTAGGACCTCCTGTTTCTAGGCCTGACTCTCACTCCACTGAGCTACCCAGCTGCCCCCCATGCATATATTTCATTTTACACAGATTATTTTTAAAACTGGCAAGAGAAGGGAAAAAAGTTTATTTTATTTAGAAGTATTCAAACCTGCTCTAATATTTCTGAAAATACTGAATATACATGCTTCTTTTCACAGCACATATGTGTCCAAAACTGTGACATCCAATAATTGGACCTGTAGATAGTCAAAAGTGCTTCAGCATACACCTCTAAATGTTGGCCACACTCAGAACCTTCTGTATGTGGGATAGTTGGATTCAAAGCCACAACGTTTTTCTCAATCCTTTTTTCTGGGACATATGATGCTATATCTGCAGGATATTGTCTGTATCATTTCAGGATCTACTTTAAGAACCCATGATTTGATTTGCATTTCTCTAATTATTAGAGATTTAGAACACTTTCTCATGTGCTTATTGATACTTTTGATTTCTTTGTCTGAAAATTGCCTATTCATATCCCTTGCCAAATTATCAATTTGGTAATGGCTTGATTTTTTTATACAATTGATTTAACTTCTTGTATATTTGAGTAATTACACCTCTGTCATAGTTTTTTATTATAAAGGTTTTTTTCCCAATCTTTGTTTCCCTTCTGATTTTGTCTACATTGTTTTTGTTTGTACAAAACCTTTTTATTTTAATGTAATCAAAATCATTTATTCTACATTGTGTAATTTTCTCTAACTCTTGCTTGGTTTTAATTTTTTTCTTTCCCAGAGATCTGACAAATGTACTATTCTTTGTTCACTTAATTATTTATAATTTCCCTCTTTATATTCAAGTCATTCACCCATTCTGAATTTATCTTGTGTAAGATGTGACTTGTTGTTCTAAATCTAATGTTGAATAATAGAGGTGATACTGGGCATCCTTGTTTCACTCCTGATCTTATTGGGAAGGCTTCTAATTCATCCCCATTGCATATGATGCTTGTTGATGGTTTTAGGTATATACTGTTTATTATTTTTAGGAAAGGTCCTTCTATTCCTATACTTTTCAGTATTTTTAACAGGAATAGATGCTGTATTTGGTCAAAGGCTTTTTCAGCATCTATTGAGATAATCATGTGGTTTTTGTTTGTTAGACTGTTGATATGGTCAATTATGTGGATGGTTTTCCTAATGTTGAACCATCCTTGCATTCCTGGTATAAATCCCATCTGATTATGGTGGATGATCTTCTTAATTACTTGCTGGAGTCTCTTTGCCAGTATTCTATTTAAGATTTTTGCATCTATGTTCATTAGGGAGATTGGTCTATAATTTTCTTTCTCTGTTTTTGATCTACCTGGCTTTGGAATCAGTACCATATTTGTGTCATAAAAAGTATTTGGTAGGACTACTTTGCTTATTATATCAAATAATTTGTATAGTATTGGGATTAGTTACTCTTTGAATGTCTGATAGAATTCACTTGTGAATCCATCAGGTCCTGTCGATTTTTTCTTAGGGAGTCTTTGATGGCTTGTTCAATTTCTTTTTCTGATATGGGATTATTTAGGTATTCTATTTCTTCTACTGTTAATCTAGGCAATTTATATTTTTGTAAATATTCATCCATATCTCCTAAATTGTTATATTTATTGCAATATAATTGGGTAAAATAGTTCTTAATGTTTGCCTTAATTTCCCCTTCATTAGAGGTGAGGTCTCCATTTTCATCTTTGATACTGTCAATTTGGTTTTCTTCTTTCCTTTTTTATTAGATTGACCAGTACTTTGTCTATTTTTTCTGTTTATACAAAATACTAGCTTCTAGTTTTATTTTTTAATTCAATAGTTCTTTTACTTTTGATTTTATTAATTTCTCCCTTGATTTTAAATATTTCTAATTTAGTTTTCATCTGGGGATTTTTAATTTGCTTGCTTTCTAATTTTTTAAGTTGCATGCCCAATTCATTAATCTCTGCCCTCCTTAATTTGTTAATATATGCACCCAAGGATATAAATTTCCTCCTGAGTACTGCCTTGGCTGTATCCCACAGAGTATGGTAGGATGTCTCATCATTGTCATTCTCTTCAATGAAATTGTTGATTGTTTCTATGATTTCTTCTTTGACTAGCTGGTTTTGGAGAATCATATTATTTAATTTCCAATTAGTTTTTGACTTGCCTGTCCAGGTGCCTTTACTAATTATTATTTTTATTGCATTATGAACTGAGAAGGTCACATTTATTATTTCTGCTCTTTTGCATTTGTTTGCAATGTTTCTATGCCCTATTAAGTGGTCAATCTTTGTGAATGTACCATGTGCAGCTGAAAAGAAGGTGTATTCCTTTTTGCCTCTATTCGTTTTTCTCCACATATATATTAAATCAAATTTTTCTAGGACATCATTCATCTCTCTTACCTCTTTCTTATTTATTTTTTGGTTTGATTTATCTAGATCTGAAAGAGGGATATTTAGATCTCCCACTATTATGGTTTTACTATCTAATTCCTTCTTGAGATCTGCCAGTTTCTCCTTTATGAATCTGGTTGCTATGCCATTTGGGGCATACATATTGAGCAATGTTATTTCCTCATTGTCTATACTGCCTTTAATCAGGATGTAATGACCTTCCTGTCTTTCTTAATCATATCTATTGTGTAAATGGAATTAACTCTAGCCCATTCATAGTCAAAAATCTACTCATCCTAGGCATAGAAATGATGTCATCCTCACCTTCCTTAGTGGGGAGGGGAGATGAGTCACCAACACGTGACAACAAGTAACAAATCAAGAATAAGGGACTGCCCTTTGGGCAGTCCAAATCAATGTAGAGACTGCCATTTGTCCATTTGAATTAGAGGTGGACCCATGGGGAGTGACGAAAAACACTATCTCTTTAAGTAAGTTAGTTACTTCCTGTTGAGGAGTTCCAGCTTCGAATTTGGTGCTGAAGGAGCTCCTGAGACCACAGAACGCTTACACTCTGTATCGTCACGTGGGTAAGTTAGGCTGACTTCCTTGGCCTGACTGAGCCTCTTCCAAGCTCTTCCTTAAGGGTTCACAAGCCTGCCTGGTTGCTGGGCCTTGTGTCTTGCAGATTCATTTATTTAGCCTTTTTAACCTTCTCTCTAGTCCAGGGCTGACCAGGCCTGGACTAGCCTCTCCCTTTTTCTTTATTGCTATACTTTAGCTTCCTGATTGTAAAATAAACTGCCTAACCTGATGCTGACTTGGGTCTGATTTAATTATGGAATCAACCTGAATTGTTGATTTCTGGCAGCCACACTATAAATATATATAAAATACCCTAAATTTCGCTCTTATAATTTTTTTTACTTTGGCTTTGTTGAAAATCGTAATTGCCACTCCTGCCTTTTTTTTCTCATTTGAGGCCCAAATTACTTTGCTCAAGCCCTTTACCTTAAGCGTGTGTGTCCACACTTAAAGAGGTAAATTTTAAAAATACAAGTTTTCTTTCTTTCCCCTCTCTTTTTTATTTACCTTTTCATGTTTCTCTTGATTTTTGTGGTTGTATATTGAACTTTCCATTTAGTCCTCGTCTTTTCTGTGCAAATACTTGGAAATCTTCTATCTTGTTAAATGCCCAAATGTTCCCCTGGAAGTATATAGTTAGTTTTCATGGGTAGGTGATCCTTGGTTGTAGAGCCAGTTCTCTTGCCTTTCTGAATACCATATTCCAAGCCTTGAGGTCTTTTAGTTTGGAGGCTGCCACATCCTGTGTGATCCTGATTGATGCTCCTTGATATCTGAATTTTCTTTTTCTGGCTTCTTGTAAATTTTTTCTTTTACTTGGAAGCTCTTAAATTTGGCTATTATATTGCTGGGTGTTGTCTTTTCTAGGTCTAGTGTAGAGGGTGGTCTATGGTTCCTTTTAATGTCTATATTGCCCTCTTGTTGTAGAACTTCAGGGTAATTTTGCTGAATAATTTATTTTAGTATGGAGTCCAAATTTCTATTAATTTCTGTTTTTTCAGTAAGACAAATGATTCTCAGATTGTATCTTCTAGACTTGTTTTCTTGATCTTTCACTTTCTCATTGAGATATTTCATCTTTCCTTCTATTTTATCAGTCTTTTGACTTTGTTTTATTTTTTTCTTGAGCTTCTGAGAGATCATTAGCTTCTAATCGCCCAATTCTAGCCTTTAGGGACTGGTTTTAGGATATAATCATTTGGTTTTCCTTTTCAATCTGGTCATATCTGGTCTTCAATTTTTTTGCCTCACTTTCCAATTTTGAAATTATGCCTTTTAAACTGTTATTTTCTTGCCAGATTTTGGCTTCCAATTTGCTTACCATTTCGTTTGATTTTTGTGCATCTTTCGCCAATTGGGAATTTCTTTCTTCTGATATGTTAATTTCCTTTTGAGCACTTCCCACTTCTCTCGCCAAATCTCTTCCATTTTTCTCATCATCTCAGATTTGAACTCTTAAATAGCTTGTGGCCAGTTTTCATTATTTGGGGAAAGTTTGGATATGATTACTTGTTTGTTCTCCTCTGCTGTTTGCTCTGTTGTATGGATTTTCTCTGTGTAAAAGTTGTCGAGTGTTTCAGATTTCTTCTTGATGATCTTTCTCTTTTGTGGTTCTTGTCTCTGGCTTGCCATTGTTAGCTCTGCTCCCTCTCAGGTTTATCCTCACACTCAGGGTCTGTCTGCTCTCTTTAGGTTCCTGAGGTCTCAGGTCTAGTTGTTCTCAGGGTCAAACTTCCTGGTGGTCCCCTTGCTTGTTCCTCTGCCCGAGGATCCTTTAACAATCTCAGGGTGCTTCTTCCATAGTCATGCACTCCTTTGCATTGGGTCACCACTCACAGTCCGCTCCTGAGTCCTCGCCTGTGCTTAGGATCCATGTCTGTGCTCGCATCCATGACTCCAATTGTACCTGAGGTCAGGGTCTGTGTTCAAAGTCTGTGCTTTTTTTTAGCCTCTTGGGGTCTTAAGTCTTGCTGCTCTCAGGGGCAGGCCCTAGTGACCCCAGGAAGCTGCCAAGGACTTAACATGTGCCCCTAACTTGCTCTAACTCTTATGCTCTGGCTTTGGCACTGTAGGTGGTTTGGGGTGAGGGAGGGATTGCTCAGCTCACATTATAGTGAGAGCTGTTTCACCCCTTTATAGCATGGAAATGCCCCGATTCTACGTACCTCCAATGCTGCACCCTCTTATGGGGCCCCTTTGTTCCTCTGTATTTGTTTTTATGTCTTCTTGAGGAGTCCTTTATGTTTTGTTTAGGAGAGGTTAAGCAGCTGCTTTTTACTCTGCCTCCATTTTAACCAGGAAGTCTTCCAATTAGTTTTTGATTTGCCTGTCCAGGTGCCCTTTCTAATTATAATTTTTATTGCTTTATGATCTGAGAAGGTTACATTTATTATTTCTGCTCTTTTGCATTTGTTTGCAATATTTCATTACCCTATTACGTGGTCAATCTTTGTGAATGTACCATGTGCAGCTAAAAAGAAGGTATACTCCTTTCTTGACCTTATTTATTCTTCTCCACATATATATTAAATCTAATTTTTCTAAGACTTCATTCATCCGTCTTATCTCTTTCTTATTTATTTTTTGATTTGATTTATTTAGATCTGAAAGATAAATATTTAGATCTCCCACTAATATGGTTTTACTATCTATTTCCTTCTTGAGCTCTGCCAGTTTCTCCTTTATGAATTTGGATGCTATGCTATTTGTTGCATACATATTGAGAAATGTTATTTCCTCATTTTCTATACTGCCTTTTATTAGGAAGTAATAACCTTCCCTGTCTTTTTTTAATCATATCTATTTTTACTTTGGCTTTGTCAAAAATCATAATTGCCAATCCTCCCTTTGTTTTCTCATTTGAAGCCCAAATGATTTTGCTCAAGCTCTTTACCTTAAAGCTGTGTATGTCCACCCACCTCATATGAGTTTCTTGTAGAAAACATAGGGTAGGATTTTGGTTTCTAATCCACTCTGCTATTTCCTTCCTTTTTATGGGTGAGATCATCCCATTCACATTCAGAGTTATAATTATCATTTGTGTTTTCGCCAGCATTTTGGTATCCTCTCCTAGTTCTACTCCTTCTTCTTACACTATTTCCTTTTAAACCAGTGGTTTGCTTTAAGTCAGCCCACCCCCATGTCCCCTGTCTTGATTTACTTCCCTTTCTACCTCTTCCCTTATTATTTTTATTTTTAAGGCCTAATGAATTCCCTCCCCCTTCTTCTTCCATCCCTTTTTTTGACCTCCCCACTTCCCTGCTCCCCTTGGCTTATCCCTTCTGACTTTCTCAGTAAGGTGAGATAGAGTTTTTTATCCCAATGGATTTAGCTACTCTTCCCTCTCAGGGTTAATTCTACTGAAAGTAAGGATTAAATATTACATCTTAATGCTCTCTTCCTCTCATTCTTATAATAGTATTCATCCCTTCCCCTTCCCATGCGCTCTTTGTGTGTAATATAATATCCTATTTTTCTCGTTCATTAAAGTTTCTCTTGGTGTCCTCTTTTATTCATCCCCCTTTTCCCACCCCCCATATCATCTTAGACCATTTAGTATTCCAACCTCTCCCTATGAATAATTTTTCTAATTACTATAATAGTCAATTCTACAATAATGAATGGAGTTCACTACAGAGAATTACACATAACATTTCTGCACCTAGGAATACAAATACTTAAATCTTATTTAAGCCCTTAAAGAGGCAAATTTAAAAAATAATAGCTTTCATTCTTTCCCCTCTGTTTCTTATTTACCTTTTCATGTTCCTCTTGATTTTTGTGGTTGGATATCGAACTTTCCATTTAATTCTGATATTTTCTGTGCAAATACTTGGAAATCTCTATCTTGTTGAATGCCCAAACTTTCCCCTGGAAGTATATAGTCAGTTTTGTTGGGTAGGTGATCCTTGGTTGTCAACCCAGTTTTAGTGCCTCTCTGAATATCATAGTCCAAGGCTTGGGGTCTTTTAGTGTGGAGGCTGCCAGATCCTGTGTGATCCTGATTGGTGCTCCTTGATATCTGAATTGTCTCTTCCTGGCTTCTTGTAAAATTTTTTTCTTTTACTTGGAAGCTCTTAAATTTGGCTATTATATACCTGGGGGTTATCTTTCCAGGGTCTAGTGTAGAGGGTAATCTATGGATCCTTTCAATGTCTATATTGCCCTCTTGTTGTAGAACTTCAGGGCAGTTTTACTGAATAATTTCTTTTAGTATGGAGTCCAAATTTCTATTAATTTCTGCTTTTTCAGTAAGACCAATGATTCTCAAATTGTCTCTTCTGGATCTGTTCTCTTTATCTGTCATTTTCTCATTGAGATATTTCATGTTTCCTTCTATTTTATCAGTCTTTTGACTTGGTTTTATTTGTTCTTACTTTCTTGAGAGATCATTCGCTTTAATTGCTCAATTTTAGCCTTTACAGACTGGTTTTCCTTTTCAATTTCATCATTTCTAGCCTTCAATTTACTTGCCTCACTTTCTAATTCTTAAATTCTGCCTTTTAAAGTGTTATTTTCATGTCAGTTCTCTACCATCTTTCTCATCTTCTCAGATTTGAACTCTTCAATAGCTTGTGAACAGTTTTCATTATTTTGGGAAGGTTTGGATATGATTATTTGTTTGTTCTCCTCTGCTGTTTGCTCTGTTGTATGGATTTTCTCTGTGTAAAAGTTGTCAAGTGTTAAAGATTTCTTCTTGTTGATCTTTCTCTTTTGGGGTTCTTGTGGATGGCTTGCCATTGTGAGCCTCGTGCCCTCTCAGGCTTATCCTCACACTATGGTCTGTCTACACTCTTTAGGCTCCTGAGGTCACAGGTCTAGTTGTTCTTAGGGTCAAGCCTCCTGTGGTTCCCCTTGCTTGTTCCTCTGCCCAAAGCTTTTTTAACAGTCTCAGGGTGCTTCTTCCACAGTAGTGCACCTCTCTGCACTGGGTCTCCACCCAAGGTCCCCATTTGAGCTCAGCATCTGCATCTCTGCCTGAGCTTAAGATCTGAGTATCTGCTCCTGTGCTCAGTGCCTGTGTTCAAAGTCCGCTGGTTCTTTAGCATCTTGGGGTCTTAAGCCTTGCTGCTCTCAGGAGCACGCCCTGGTGATTCCAGGTAGCTGCCAAGGACTTAATGGGTACCCCAAACTCTAACTCTTTTGTGCTGGCTTTGGTATTGTAGGTGGTGTGAGGGGGAGGGTTTTGCTCAGCTCACATTTTAGTGAGAGCTGTTTCACCCCTTTATAGCATGGAAATGCCTAGATTCCACGTAACTTCAATGCTGTGCCCTGTTGTGGGGCCCCTTCCTTGATCTGGATTTGTTTTTATGTCTTCTTGACGAGTCCTATCTGTGTGGCATAGGAGAGATTAAGCAGTTGCTTTTTACTCTGCTGCCATCTTAATGGGGAAGTCCTGAAAACAACTTTTAAATTCATGAAGTGAATATTGATTGGACGCATACAGTCAAGTGTACATGTGATCTCATCTCTTTAGAAAGTCACTCCAATTATGCAAACTAAAATCATAAAATACTGTTCAATCTAATTAAAAAAAGGAAATAAAACAACCAAATTAATAGTATCAAAACCTAAAAGGGAGAAAACACCTCTCATGAAAAAGAAATCAAGGCAATCATTAAAAATTATTTTGCCCAATTATATGGCAATAAATATAGCAATCTAGGTGATGTGGAAGAATATTTACAAAAATATAAATTGCCTTCATTAACAGTAGAAGAATTAGAGTACTTAAATAATCCCATATCAGAAAAAGAAATTGAACTAGCCATCAAAGAACTCCCTAATAAAAATTTTCAGGAACGCATGTATTCACAAATCAATTCTATTAAACCTTGAAAGAAAAACTAATCCCAATACTATACAAACTATTTGACATAATAATCAAAGAAGAAGTTCTACCAAACTCCTTTTATGACACAAACATGGTATTGATCTGAAAGGCAGGTAGAAAAAAAAACAGAAAGAAAACTATAGACCAATCATCTTAATGAACAAAGATGCAAAAATCTTAAACAGAATACTAGCAAAAAGATTTCAGCAAGTGATAATAAGGGTTATTCATTATGATCAGGTTGGATTTATACCAAGAATGCAAGGATGGTTTAATATTAGGAAAAACATTCAAATAATTAAAAAGCAAAGAAAGAAAAAATCACATGATTATCTCAATAGATGCTGAAAATCCTTTGGCAAAATACAGCATTCATTCCTACTGAAAACAGTAGTAAATATAGGAATAGAATGGCCTTTCCTAAAAATAATAAATGGTATATATCTAAAACCATCAACAAACATCATCTGCAATAGGAATAAGTTAGAAGCCTTCCCAATAAGATCAGGAGTGAAACATGGATGCCCATTATCACCTCTATTATTTAACATTGTACTAGAAACACTAGCAGTAGCAATTAGAGAAGAAAAAGAAATTGAAGGTATCAAAATAGGAAAAGAGGAGACTAAGCTATCACTCTTTGCAGATGATATGATGGTCTACTTAAAAAATGATAGAGAATCAATTAAAAAGTTAGTGAAAATAATCAACTTTAGCAAAGCTGCAGGATAGAAAATAAATGCACATAAAGAATCAGCATTTCTATATATTTCCAACACATTGCAGCAGCCAGAGTTAGAGAGAGAAATTCCATTTAAAATCACCCTAGACCAGTGATAGGCAAACTTTTTAAAGAGGGGGCCAAAGGAAAGGAAATGCTCATCTGTTAGTATGTTTCTAAGGCAACTCTTTCAAAGTTTCATTGTATTGTATCCTACTCATTGTATTTGTCAGATTAGGAATAATGTCCTGCAGCTGGATAGAACATTTCAAGGGGCCTGCATCTGGCCTGCAGGCCGTAGTTTGCCCATCACTGCCCTAGACAATATAAAATACTTAGGAATCTACCTGCCAAGATGAACACAGGAATTATATGAACAACTAAAAACCTTTCCACACAATTAAAACTAGACCTAAACAATTGGAAAGTCATTGATTTTTCATGGGTAGGATGAGCTACCATAGTAAAAATTACCATCTTACCCAAATTAATTTACTTATTTAGTGCTATATCTATCAAATTACCAAAAAACCTTTTTACTGAATTAGAAAAAAACAATAACGAAGTTCATTTGGAAGAACAAGAGACCATGAATATCAAGGGATATAATGAAAAAAGTATGAAGGAAGGTGGCCTAGCAGTACTAGATCTTAAACTGTAATATAAAGCAGTAGTCATCAAAACAATATGGTACAGGCAAAGAGACAGAAGAAAGGATCATTGGAATAGACTTGGTAAGTGACCTCAGTAAGATAGTCTATGATAAACCCAAAAAACCCAGCTTTGGGGACAAAAACCCACTATTTGACAAAAACTGCTTGGAAAATTGGATAACAATATGGGAGATATTGTGTCTAGATCTATGCCAAGATAAATTCAGAATGGGTGAATGACTTGAATATATAGAAGGAAACTGCAGGTTAATTGGGTGAGCACAGAATAGTATACTTGTCATATCCCTGGTAAAGGAAAGATTGTAAAACCAAGCAAGAGTTAGAAAAATTACAAAATGTAAAATAAATAATTTTGATTACATTAAACTGAAAAGTTTTTGTACAAACAAAACCAATGCTTCCAAAATTAAAAGGGAAGCAAAAATTTGGAAAAAAATCTTTATAACAAAAAACTCAGGCAAAGGTCTAATTACTCAAATTTATAAGGAGCTAAATCAATTGTTCAAAAAAAAATCAAGACACTTCCCATTTGATAAATGAGCAAGGGACATGAATAGTTAATTTTCAGATAAATTAAAACTATCAACAAACAAGTGAAAAATTGTTCTAAATTTCTAATATGAGAAATGCAAATCAAAACAACTCTGAGGTACTACCTCACATCTAGCAGATTAGCTAACATGGCAGCAAAAGAAAATGGTGAATGTTGGAGTGGATGTGGCAAAATTAGGATATTAATGCATTGCTGGTGGAGTTGTGAATTGATTCAACTATTCTGGATGGCAATTTGAAACTATGCTCACAGGGCTTTAAAAGACTATCTGCCTTTTGATTTAGCAATAGCACTAATTGGTCTATATCCTAAAGAGATAATAAGGAAAAAGACTTGTATAAAAATATTTATAGCTGTGCTCTTTGTGGTGGCAAAAAATTGGAAAATGAGAGAATGTCCTTTGATTTGGGAATGGCTGAACAAATTGTGGTATCTGTTGGTGATGGAATACTATTGTGCTCAAAGGAATAAAGAACTGGCGGAATTTGATGTGAACTGGAATGACCTCCAGGAATTGATGCAGAGTGGAAGGAATAGATCCAGGAGAACATTGTACACAGAGACTGATACACTGTGATACAATCAAACATAATGGACTTCTCTACTAGCAGCAATGCAAGGATCCAGAGCAAGGCTGAGGCTCTTATGAGAAAGAAAACTAGCCACATTCAGAGGAAGAATTGTGGGGGTAGAAACAGAGAAGGAAAACATCTGTTTGAACACATGGGCTGATAGGGATATTATTGGGGATATAGATGCTAAACGATATCTCTAGTCCAACTATCAATAATATGGAATTAGGTCTTAATCAATGATACATGTAAAACCCAGTGGAATTGTGAGTCAGGTACTGGGGTTTGGGTTTTTTGGGGGAGGGGAAAAGAACATAAAACATGTTTAAAAATAAATAAATCCATCCATACCTGTTTGTTCTAGGATTCCTCTCCATATGCTAAAATAAACTGACTCTTAAGACATTGAATTCTAATGCCAGAGCCTTTCTTTGTTTCCTTCTAACATAAGAAGGGTAAAACATGTTACTTTTTTTGTTTGACCATCTTTCCTTTCAGTCCTTGTTCTCTTTTGGATAGAGGATAACATGATAAAATAAACTGATATCTGGAGCAAAGGAGAATTATTTACTGTAATGGTTTATATGGTACTAAATAATTTCAGCAATTAAATTTCTGTGCTTGGGAGAAAGTACATTTTACTACCTTAGTTATTGCTCTGCAGGTCTCTCTCTCTCTCTCTCTCTCCCTCTCTCTCTCTCTTTCTCTCTCTCTCTCTCTCTCTCTCTCT
>NW_025387021.1:0-3122 GCF_016433145.1 Gracilinanus agilis
AGGAAGGAAGGAAGGGAGGGAAGGAGGGAGGGAGGAAGGAAGGAAGGGAGGAAGAAATTTAAAAAAGTAAGAGAGAGATAATACATAGATGGAATATTTGCTAAGTGCTTGCTATGTGTCAGGAATTATATTAAGCTATGGAGATTTAAATATAAAGAAGCTAGATAGCCTCTGTCTTCCTGGAAAATGGGGGGATTTAATTGGAGTAGGATACAATCTGTGAAGTTGGCTGGGAAGTGTTGTGGATTCCTGGGCCTTGAAAAGATAAGAAAAAGCTCATCTGTCAAAGCCAGGGACCCAAGGGCACAATTACTAGTGGGAAGGAGGAGGAAGAAAAAAGACATGATGTGTAATCAACTGTAAGTGATTAAATCCTCTTCCAATTAAACACAGGGCCAGTATCTATGTATGATGTGTTCAAGACATTTAAGACTGGATTATTATGCAGCCTTCTTTCTTGGTCCTGTTTTTAGTTATATCAGTACTCATTCTTGTCAAGTACATAAGGTGACTCGGAAACTAGTCAGAACAATCCGCCTTTCCAATAACCACTAGACGTCTGAGAAAAATGTTAAATGTCAGGCAGAATTTAAATCAAGACTTTGCTTTAAAAAGCCAATGTCTTTACAATAGCAACTATTGGAAGAAGGATGAAAAATAATAAAATAAATGAAAAAATGGAAAATGAAAAAAAATTAAAATCACTTTGCTAATTAAATTCAAAGGATCAATCTGATTTCCAGTAAAGACAGAGCCAATTATTTGAAGGCAGAATAAGAAAAAAATTATATGACAACAGTTAACATTGTTGATTCAAAAAATGCACTGAATTTGAATGAGACAAATACATTCTCCTGAGTCTCTTTGATGTTCAGGTGTGACATATGAAAGGCCTAAAGGTATAAAAGAGTTAAATAGGACCCTAACTTTCTGACCAGAGCATTGCTAAGAAATGGATTATAATGGATCATTCTGATTGGCAAATAGCCAATGATTCAGAAAAATAGGAATCTAACCACATTTTATATTTAGAAACCAGATGCATCCGTTTGGGGAGGCAAGTATTTTTCCTAGTATAATATGAATTATCTTCACTTAATAAGAATTTGGAAGGCCAGGATCTATCAGTCAAGAAAAGTTCTGTTGTTTTAGAAGTTCTCCAGGCATATAGAATACCTGAACCTCTGCACACAAACCCAGACACAATCCTAATGTAATAGAGATAATGGTGGTGGTATTGTCAGTGGATCTGATAGCAACGAAAATGACAACTCCTGCCACCACTACCAAATCATGCCATGAAAATTTGGATTCCAACTTCTTATAAGAGTTTACTTTTTTAAATTTAAATTTATATATGAATTTATTTAATTTAGAATATTTTTCCTTGGTTCATGTTCAAGATTCCCTCCCCCCCTCCCATAGCCAATGAGAAATTCCACTGGGTTCTATTTTTATTTTATTTTTATTTATATTTATATTATAAATAAAATGTATTTATTTATCTATTTTATCATTGATCAACACCTCTTATAAGAGTTTTCTTGCAACTGGTTATAGATCATCAAATTATTTTTTGAGAGTACTTGAGTCCTAAATGTTATCATGCACTATTACATATTTACAAACTATTTTACTGGTGACTGTCTTCTTTTCTTTGTTATCTCATTTGATCCTTGTGAAAATTCTATGAGGCAGATAATAGAGGAATTATCACCATTCCATAAATGAGGGAATTGAGTTTCACAGATACAAAGTTAACCAAGTTCACCTATCCAATAAGCGGCAGTGCTGAGAATCAAATGTAGACCTGCTGATTATAATCCCACTGTTCTTTAGATGCTGACGATCTTTCTGAAAATGGTTCTGGATGGAAAAGGACTATATTTCATCTCATGATTCCTTTTTTGGTCAATTTGAGAGCCACAATCATATCATATCTACGTGATATCAACCATTGGGACAAAAATTAAAAAAAATCAATCATTTAAGTGTTTCAAAATGCCCTGCATACTCAAAATGTGGAAAAATGACCAAATTATTCACTTTTCATTTGGATATTTTTTTTTTACCACGGTGCCTTGCAAAAAGGAAATATTTAAGAAATCAGTTTAATTGGTTTCTTCAAAAACTAGCAAAGTGAAATGCCAGAGTAGGTCCTTCATATGTTTATTAGGTGTTTGCTGGATGAATGAATAATGAAGTTTGTATATAATAGAGAGAGAAGAAGTGGAATTATTATATATAAACAAAAATCCTAGAATGTGTCAGGTCTATCCATGCATAAGATCTTAAACAAACCGAGTAATAACATTCTTAGGCTCCTAAGAATAAACAACTGTTTCTCTACTAAACACTCTATTATTTCCCCTATTAGTGGTGAAAATATCCATTGGCATTCTTCAAAATGAAGGATAGCAAAAGTGGTAAAGAGAAAAATTCATTTCCTAGACTTTTTTATCTCACCCATAACAGATTAAATGCTAATGAATCTTATCTAATTTAAAAGAAAGAATACTTTGAAAAAATTTCTATAGATGCATTTCTTTTGGGGTCCATTGACAATCATCACTACTGGATTTCTCTCTCAAATAACTGATTGTTCATAAGGAAAATATAATTTCTGACTTCAATTATCCAAAACAGGATTGATGAGCCTGAGAAATATCATCTGCAATCTTGTGACTAATATTTTGGACCCAAAACATCTAATTTCATTCTTTTAAAATATATTTTTTGAAAGACAATGCTTTTTGCTCTACTTTCCAGTGGTTTCCTTGAAAAGCTCTGATTTCTTTCTAATCAAGAATTACTAGAATTGAAAAAATATATTTATTTCAATACTTGCTACAGTCATGTGCCTTATATCAGAAAATGGAGAAAAATCATTTTGTACTTTAAGAAGCCATCATTTTTTTTAGATACAGGCAAAGCAACTATTCTAATAATGAGAATTTGCTAATCATTATCTTTGAATTTTTCAATTAGAATATTATGGGGTAGGGGGACAGACAGACAGAGACAGAGAGACAGAGAGACAGAGAAAGAAAGAGTGAGACAGAGAGACAGACACAAAGACAGACAGACAGAGAGAGAGAGGGGGGAGAGAGAGAGAGAGAGAG
>NW_025387022.1:0-3422 GCF_016433145.1 Gracilinanus agilis
CTTCTTCTTCTTCTTCTTCTTCTTCTTCTTCTTCTTCTTCTTCTTCTTCTTCCTCCTCTTCCTCCTCCTTCTTGTTCTTGTTCTTGTTTTTCTTCTTTGAAAAATAATAATGGTGGGAAAATGAGGAAGAAGAAATAATAGTTTTCCTTCAGAAAGGGTGTCATCTTTCTGGATCCCATAATCCCACAATACTGGATCTGCATTATGAAAATGAAAACATAAAATAGTGTTATAGCAGCTGTCTTATAGCCAGAGAGAGACTCTACAGGAAAACTTCCCTGCCAAGAAGAATCTTGCTCATTGTTTCACATGATGCCTGAAATTTTATTCCCAGATTGATTATTTTAAATGGAGATGTATCTCCAAATGTTCTATATCAAAGACTATCCAATTATTTTATTGAGGATGAAGGAAAAGGGAGAATAAGAAGAGATTGTTAACATTTTAAACCATTTCATGTATTTCCATTCCATTAATGCATTTAGTTCATGAAAAGTAAGTTTGGGCAGAAGACAGAATTGGATAAACAAATACAAATCTCTATTATTTAAGGACGAGAGATAGCGAATCTTAAGATCTAGATTTTGAGCTGGAAAAAACATGACATCAAAGAGTTCAATCACTTCATTTTATTGGTGAGAAAACTGAAAAATAGAGAAGTGATTTCCCCAAGACCATATGGGAAATAAATGGTAAGGTCAAGATTCAAACCCAGATCCTCTGATTCAAAAGCATTCTTCCCATTGTACTAAGCTGTCTCTGAGGAGTGTTGTGGTATGATCTGGAAAGTTAAAGGGTAGCAAGAGTTGAAGGGGCCAACAAGGACTCTTAATTTGTATTTACTTGTTTTAACCAATTTATTTTTTATGTACTTACATGTGTACATATTGTTATCTACTCAATCAAATGTAAACATCTTGAGGGCAGAGTCTGTATCATTTTTGTGTTTAAAACTCCAATGACTGACACAAATAAGGCACTCAATAAGTACTTCTTAACTGGCTGAAGATTAGAGAGAATAGAAAAGTGCATGATTCAGTGGCTAAGATGAATTTAGTCTATTTCATAACTTTGCTTAAGAATGGCCTTTGGTGTCATAATTGGAATAAATATGTAGTTCTGAGTAAAACCAAATATTGTTTGCTTTCTTAATGAAAGGAGTCCCCCTACTGTTTTAAGATCGTTTTTTTTCTCTTAAAAGGAGAGTATGCTATGGACTGACAATATTGACAGTACAACCCTGGGAAACTAGAAATTATAAATGTCAACCTTTATGGCTAGCCTGAAGTGATTTTCTTCAAAAATATAAATACCCAGTCTTCCATTCACTAGAAAGAATAAGGAAAAACTTATGAAATGGCAAGTTGTAACATTAATAAATGTTTTAATATATGGCATCTAAATATTCTGAATTTGATATTTTGATTCCCAACAACTCCCATAATGAAACACCAACATTAGGCTGCAATAAAATTTGAACTAAAAAGAAATTTAGGGGAAACTCAACATTCTCAAGTTCTTTTAGCCTATATATTACTTGAGTTACAGAAGGGGGGAAATAGAGAGGAAAAAATAATTGATTGTTTATGCCTTTAAAAAAAAAGACATCAAGCTCAATTGGCAATCAACCCTAACCAATGAAAGGAGATGGGTAAATGATCAGTAATAAATGATCTCAAGATGAGGCTATCAAAAAATAAGGGTCTGAATTTGCTGCACCATTTGATTTGCCATTTGCCATTGATAGGAGCTGACCTTAAGCAGTGAGGGGCAGTAATAGGAACAAGACCCTCATACACTAACATCTTGCATTTCTTACTAGTTAGCACTAGTTAAACAGCAAGTGTAAAACTTGCTGTTTCAGCATTAGTCAAACATGAATTGTAGAATGATCGATCAGATATTCTATCCTAGGCATCAGCTTTGTGCCCAATCTATTTTATTAATTACTCATATTGTTCTATATTTACTTTAGTAAAAGAACTGTAAGACAAAATTACCTATAGTTGTCCTCCAATGTATCACATCCCACCCACCCCCATAGTCTCCTTCCAGAAGGGCAGTGAGACCTCTCCCACACTGACAAATGATGACAAGGTAGATGATGGGGAACATGGAACCTGTGCACTAGGAACTCCAGAAGAGTCCCCCAAACTTGTACATGCTCTTTATTTCCTATCATGTACATGTCAAATCCCAAAACACACACCCACCTGAATCTGGCTGTGCCCATTTTCCAGGGTTTTCAGGAAAGGTGAAGATTTCTCTGGAATGGGAGATGACTAGCCCCTAGACCTTAATAAATATGCCAACCCTGCTCCACAGAGCAAGGAAGCTGCTACTCCACTCATGAAGCTGTCACTCTACAACTAGAACTGCTACTCCACACCTGAAGAGCTGCTACTCCATGAGCACCAGAGAGGCTACTCTACTAGACTCTGAGCTTATCCATCAGCCCTAAGGCTGCCTGATTAGTCCTGGATTATTCTACTAGCTATTAGGCTATTATGCTACCATGGACCATTTCTTCTTCAAATAAAATTTTTTTCTTCTGGATTAAACACAATTTGAGTCTTCTCTTATTGGGATGAGACCCTGATACAAACTTGGTTTTTCCCACACCACCACCACCTCCAGTTATGTTCAGAGATGCAGACAAAATTGATTTAACCCAGTAATTAGAATTTCCACTCCCTTTCCTACCCTAGCTTCTTTGAAAACATTTCCTCTGTCTCCCTCTAGTGAATGAAAAGCAAAAAAAGCAGGAAAAACAAGATTTTTGAATATGGGAAAAGTTGTTTAAGTGCTAAAGGAGATGCGTGTTTCATTTAGAGGATAGACTGGAATACCAAGGTGTACGAGGTATTCAGAGAAGATGAGTACCTCTGTCGTGAGGGTTTGCCAAGCCCTTTTTCAGGGATGCTTATCCATCTTTTACTCAACTTTCAACTGTTACTCAGGTGATTAGTCTCACTCTTCCAAAGTCATGGAAGTCCACTGGCAAAACAAAATCCAGGTCAACTGCTGATAGCCTAGGATGCAGTGGATGACCTTGGCATCTTTGATGTCTGACCAAGCTCTAAGCACTCCACAGTCCCTGCTTCTGCTCCACCTACATCCTATTGGAACAAATTGTTCTCATTTACCCACTCAGAGAAATATTCACATTCTTATGAATCTGTTTCCTAGAAAAGGGGAAAAAACATAATTATGATAATTCTCACATTAAATTTTTTAGTTCAGATATGTGTAAACTAATTTAAAGATAAAGAAAGAAAAGGTCCTAGAGATTAAGGTCTAGGGAAAAGGGAAATAATTTTAAAAATTGTGGGATATTATGTGATTAGCATATTATTTTACCATAAATAACAAATATAAAGAAGTTTAGAGAAACATGAGAAGCAATATGTATATATGTACAT
>NW_025387023.1:0-4614 GCF_016433145.1 Gracilinanus agilis
ATGTAATTTGTTAGGAAGAGTAAAGCAAAAAGCCCTAGATGGTAGAGGAGCTTTAAACCTTCCTTTGGTATAAATAGGATGTCAGATAATTCAACTAAACTTCCTGTAGAATCCCCTCAACCAATCACAGTATGGTTCTTCAGGAAGACTAGCCTCCTGGTATCAATGGATGTTTAACTGATGTTAGCTAAATCAATATTATTAGAATATCGATGATGATCAGTAACGCATCTGACTATTAATATTGACGATGGCACTGAATTTCAGCCTCAGAGAGTAAAGCTGGATCCCACTCTGTCCCTTCAAGTTCCCTAAAACTCCTTTGAAGCTGTCTTGTTGCCAGGCCAACCCACAAAGGTCAGAAATTGGTTTGAGTTTTATAAACAAAGATTTCTTGAGGTAATCAAACAACACGGGAAATTGAGAGGAGGGAAGAGGTTCTTAGGAATCTCTCAATGAAGTCTAGTCCTAACTCAAAGTATATAATCCATCAGCTTCAGAAGGTTGAAAGCTGAGCTGAGCCACCACTGGTCGACTTGGCCGGCCTATAGATGAATTATATTGCAGCTCGATTGAAGATATTTCGATGGATAAATCTTCTGCAATAATCTGATGGATGCTGATCATCGACCCTGAAGTTCGGTAGTAATCCTGTAACTTTCAGGTATGCTGGTGGATACTTGGTTAGACCAAGACATTGTGGAGAGCAAGGTTTGACCCCAACCCTCGGGGATCCCCGGCTCCAGAATGAGTCTCTGGGTCCAGTTTCTCTCTCCCTTATAGAGGGCACAGCCCAACTGATGATTGGTCTCATGCCCTTGCATGGCATCAGGAATCTCCCAAGACTGCAAGTGTCCAACTGGAAACCCCACCAAAGACATGGCTTCTTGCAAATCCTTGCAAAACTTAACTTACACCTTCCGTCATCAAATCAATGCCGTGTATCTGGTAAGACTGGTAAGGGCTAGGCAACAGGGTTAAGTGACCAGTCCAGGGTCACTCAGCTAGGAAGTGTCTGAGACCTGATTTGAACCCATGTTTCTAGGCCTGGCTCTCAATCCACTGAGCCACCTAGCTTTGCCTTTACTAATACATTTTTTTAAACCCTTAACTTCTGTGTAATTGGCTCCTAGGTGAAAGAGTGGTAAGGGTGGGCAATGGGGGTCAAGTGACTTGCCCAGGGTCACACAGCTGGGAAGTGTCTGAGGCCGGATTTGAACCTAGGACCTCCCATCTCTAGGCCTGGCTCTCAATCCACTGAGCTACCCTGCTGCAGCTTTACTAATACATTTTTAAACAGAAATATTTCCTTCTATAGGTTTGCAGGAGCCTGATTCCCAACCCAGAGACTAGGGAATTAGCCTCCCCCACTCCTCTTCTTTTTTTTTTTTAAAGCAAAGAATACCATTTAGAATGACTTTTGATTATTTTTTTCTACTTTGTTCAATTTCCCATGTGGGAAATGGAATCTTCCTCAGGCTTTTCGGCATACAAATTCATTTAGGAGTTTCAAAGGGAATGAGATTCAATAAAAATCATATTTGTATTAAAGATTTTTTATTGGTAAGGGAGTGTTCTTTCTGCCCCTCTGAAGCATTCTTTGACAATATCTTTTAAACATTTTTTGAGATGAATTAGATCTTAAGTTGAAGAATGGGGGACAAAAGGGAATTTGAGAGTTCTATGGACTTGGTGAACTGGAGTCCATGGAAAGGACCCTGGTTAGGGGGAAATCATTTTCCCTAGAAAGAATGGTCCATGTTTGACATGGTTAACAGACAACCAATGACTCTTTTACCCATATAACTATGCGATGTCTCAATGATGGACAAACAGACTCACTCTTGACAGTTGATTCAAATCTTTGCTCTACTAGCTGCTGATGGTATACCAATGGGTCACCTCTATGAATCTTAGGTTCTTTGTCCATACTGAGGGGCAGTGAGGTATGATAGAAAACGTGAAAGGTTTAGAGAGAACCCAGATCCAAATACCAACTCTGTACTTACAAAACCTTATCACCTTAGCCCAGTCATTTAACCTCACCAGGTCTTAGTTTTCTCATTCTTAAGACAAAAAGATGTAGATGAACTTCTCAGGTCCCTTCCATTTCTTAATCTATGATACTATGACCTTATTTAACTCATGGCCCTCTCTTCTCAGATCTCTGGCTTCTGATCTAAGTCAGCAAACTCAAGTTCTTTCTGGAAAAGGGGTGCCGGTATTCCTCTGGGTCTGCTATTATGGGCCCAGTGCAAATGGCATTGTTCTAATCCAAGATAGCCCAAACAACCTTAATTGGTAAAATGTGATCTCTCGTCCTCACGGATGTGGGAATCTGTATGTGTATATTTTTCATTGGAACAGGGACTTTTCCCAGATCTCATCAAGTTGATGAGAAGAGTTTCCTGATCGATCCTCTTCTTATAAAGTGGGGAATTGGGGGCAGCTGGGTAGCTCAGTGGATTGAGAGTCAGGCCTAGAGACAGGAGGTCCTAGGTTCAAATCCGGCCTCAGACACTTCCCAGCTGTGTGACCCTGGGCAAGTCACTTGACC
The DNA here is from genome assembly GCF_016433145.1 of Gracilinanus agilis. Classification (NCBI taxonomy): domain Eukaryota; kingdom Metazoa; phylum Chordata; class Mammalia; order Didelphimorphia; family Didelphidae; genus Gracilinanus; species Gracilinanus agilis. The sequence continues at coordinate 2,558 of NW_025387023.1, forward strand.
CCCATTGCCCACCCTTACCACTTTTCCACCAAGGAGCCAATACACAGAAGTTAAGGGTTTAAAAGAATTTAAAAAAAAAAATTAAGTGGGGATTTATTATTTGCAATTTGCTATGTTTAGAAAGTTATTTTCCAGTTTTCAGAAACATTTTCCCTGAAGAAGAGTCAGAAGGCAATTAATTAGAGATGGTGCCACTTAATGAGGATCAGGATTTTCCAAAGGAAATGGCATGACATATTTGGTTGTACTCAGAGCCCCACTTCTGGGTCAGTGGGACTTTATATTTAAAATCTCTCCAAATGTTCTAGTTTCAGTCAATCTATTTAGACAGATACAGAAAACAAAGCTTAATTAGTAAGTTGTTAATGCATAGAAATCTCCCACAATATAAACCAAAACAAAGTTCTAGGATCCTGGGTGTAGAAAGGGACTCAGAGTCCCGAGACAGTCTTTTCATTTTACAGGTAAGGAAACTGAGGTCTAGATTTGCTCAAAGTCACAAAAGTACTTTGCATCGGAGGTAGGATTTGAAACCAGATCCTTTTTCTCCAGAATCGATGTTCTTCCTTTCTACTGTGTCTTTCTTTCCACTTTCCACACTGATGTATTTTGGGATTATCTTGTGTTTGGGGTTGCCTGTGTCCCCGCTTCCTTGTCTTAGTATAGCTAATCAAATTTGGATTAAAGTTTACTATTAAACTATAGTATTTGTGATGCCTTGGCTTGAGCTCCAGGAATAAGGTCAAGAGACCTGATGGCAAGTGTCCAGCATTCTGGCTGGAGGATAGATGGTGGAAGCCGGACAAAAGTCAGGCTGAAAATGGGGGTTGTAATAATCTTCCCTATTAGAAGAGATGGTTCACACGAACTGACATCAAAACACACTCGCCTGTTATTTTTCCCTTCCAAATCTCTCCTGAGAGCACCAAAAGGGCAGATCTGAAAGAAATTGTAATTGTTTCTTGGTGAATGATCAAACATCATATAAAGTTGAAGGCAGCAACCCCTTTCCTCCCCAGAAATGCAGAATTGCCTGACTTCCCAGTTTGCTGCATGGCCCACACTCTTCCAAACTTTTTTTTTTCCTTTTTTTTTTTGGAAAGAAGCCTAAAAAAAGGAGCCAATTAAAAAAAGGCAGGTAGCAATCAGGCAATGTGCTTCAGATTCCAATTCTGGTATATCAGCATTGGACACAAAAAAGCTGAGAGGGCACATGAAGGTACAGAAGAAACTGAGAGATTTTTCAGGTTAGGAAAGCTGACGATGAGGGAATGTGAAAAGCCCTGCGGCATTTTCATTTTACTTCTATAATGAATAGGAAATCTACAGCAGCAAAGTAGGAATTAATGATTAAAAACAGCTGGAAACATTGAAGGAAAAATTAATCCTAGTTACCTGGCTCTGAAAAAGGTAGGAGGATGAGGAAAGGCAGGCTGGGAGGAGCAGAATGCAAGGAACGGTAGCGACAAGATGACTTATTTGTGTCCACCATCTGCAGCCATTTACATAGAGCTATGGCGAAACCTGTTACAGGAAAGTCTCACTAATTAGGAATAATCAAGAGGAAGGGCAGCATGAATGAGAACAAATCTGAATTCTAGAGTGCTTTTAAAGAAATACCTTTTACTGTCATATAGCGTCCTAGAAGGAGCACTGGCTTGGGATTTCCAATTTTTATGTTACTACTTAATAGTTGTGTGACCTTGGCCAAGTCCTCATAGCTAGGCATATAAGCGACTAGGTGGTGCAGTGGACAATGTGTAGGGTTTGGAGTTAGGAAGACCTGAGTTCAAATTCTGACTCAGACACTTATGAGCTGTGTAGCTGAGAGCAGGTCACAGTCTCCCTTCCCAACAGTTTCCTCATCTATAAATTGGGGATAATAATAGCACCTACTTTACAGGATTATTTTGGGTGTCAAAAAAAATATCATGTAAATTACTATATGTCGACCTTAAAATGCTTTATTAATGTTAGATAGTATCACCGTGGTTGTCACTGTAATCACTTTCCCTCATCTCATTTGGATCAGGGGTTCTTCACATTTTTTTGTGTGT
>NW_025387024.1:0-8215 GCF_016433145.1 Gracilinanus agilis
GAAGGAAGGAAGGAAGGAAGGAAGATAGGGGAAGAGGGAAAGCAGGAAGACAGGAAGGCAGACCTGATGGCGTGAACATCAGATCATAATTCTAGAGCTGGAAGGAAATTAAAAGACTATTTGGTCCGAACCCTTGAAAGTACAGATTAGAAAACTGAGGCCCAAGGAACTGAAATGGCTTGCTTAAGATTAAATTTATAATGAGTATTAAAGGCAGATCCTCTGACTCTAGAACCTTTGCTCCTTCTATATCACCTTGTCTTCCTGATGATTCTTTTAAATCTATCTATATTTTTTAAAATGTATTTTTGGTTTTTAAAAATTACAATAATCATACCCACTATCCCTCCCAGATAGCCATCCCTTATATCAAACAGTACTTTTTGGGGTTTTTTATTTATTTAGTTTTTAAAATTTTCTAAAAATTAAGTTTATTTATTTCCTTAATTTAGATATAACAAATAGTACTTTTGGGGGTATTTATTTATTTAGTTTACAAAATTTTAAAAATTAAGTGTATTTATTTATTTAATTAGTTTAGAATATTTTTCCCATGGTTATATGATTCATGTTCTTTCCCTCCCCTCCTTCCACCCCACTCCTGTAACAATCCCACTGGGTTTTACATGTATCATTGATCAAGACCTATTTCCATATTATTAATATTCGCAATAGAGTGATCATTTAGAGTCTACATCTCCAATCATATCCCCATTGAACCATGTGATCAAGGAGTTGTTTTTCTTTTGTTTCTACACCCACAGTTCTTTCTCTAAATAAGGATAGCGTTCTTATAAGTTCCCCTGGATTGTCCCAGGTCATTGCATTACTGCTAGTACAGAAGTCCATTACATTATATTTTACCACAGTGTATTGGTCTCTGTGTACAATGTTCTTCTGGCTCTGTTCCTTTCGCTCTGCATCAATTCCTGGAGGTCTTTCCAGTTCACATGGAATTCCTCCAGTTTATTATTCCTTTGAGCACAATAGTATTCCATCACCAACAGATACCACATTTGTTCAGTCATTCCCCAATCGAAGACAAATAATACTTTTAAAGATAAAAAGAAAAAGAAAAATTGGAAGAAAAAAATCAGTATATCTAGAAAAATATGTAAACAACACTTGTGAATCCCTCACCTTTGCAGTGGTGGAGGTGGGGTGGAGATGTCTTCTCATACCTCTTCTTTTGAGACAGGCTTGTCCTTTTTGCAACACTCATATTTGATTTTTTTTTTGGTGGGTGTTCTTTCTGTTTACATTGTAGTTGCTGAATATATTGTTTTCTTGGCTCTGTTTCCTTTCTTCTGCATTTATATATATATATATCTTTCCATACTTCTCTCTTTCATTATATCTCTCATTTTTTAATTGCATAGCCCTGTTGGTTCTTAACATATTATCTTACACATATACAACTTGCTTTATTTTTAAAGCTCTTCCACCTTTCTTTTCTCATTTCACTGTTATCATTTGTTGTTATTCAGTTATTTCATGTCCATTTTGTGTCCAACTCTTCATAATCCCATTTAGAGTTTTCTTGGCAAAGATACTGCTGTGGTTTGCCATTTCCTTTTGCAACTTATTTTACAGAGGAACTGGGGCAAGTAGAGTTAAGTGACTTGTACAGGATCACACAGCTAGTGTTTGAGGCTGGATTTGAACTCAGAAAGAGGAGTCTTCCTGACTGCAGGCCCAACACTATGCCACCTGACAACCCAAAGCACTGCCATATCATGGTACTGGCAAAATTAAATTCTACATTCTTGACATATTGGTGCCTGTGAGGGAGATGGAGCTATTATTACATATACTCATGTTGTCAATGAGAAAACAAGTACAGAGAAGATGCTTGACTTGCAGAATCACACAGCTGTTTTGTGGCAAAGCTAAGACTAGAACCCTGAGGAGAATTGGGTGTGCCCTTTACCCCCATTAATTTGGTCTAAAAGATCTACATCATATTCAGGGAGACAGTTTGATAGGGTTTATTTGTGCTGCCATGAAGTATGGTAGAAAGGCTGTCTTGGAGAGTCAACATTCAGTTCCAACTAATTGAAGACATAATTATTAAGCAACTATTTTGCACTATGAACAGTATTAGGTGTTGAGGATACATAAAGAAAAAGGAAGTGCTGCTGTCTCCAAGGAGCTTATATTCTACTATAGGAACATAGATTAGTACATGCAAAATATTGGATATTATTATAAGGAAATAAGGAAAGAGAAGGAGCAGGAGCTGCTAGAGAGGCTGAAGCAGGAAGATTCGAGAATTCTAAGGGAGTGACAGTGTGAGCTTTCTTCTGGGAGCAGTTGAAATCTGGAAAGGTTGAGAGAGTGTCTGAACTCCTTGGGTGGACCGTGTGAGTTTGACCATTTCTCCCTTTCTTGTGGCTGTGCTTCTGATACAGTTGTGTTCCTGTGTGTGTATCCAGTTGCTTCTGATTGACAGATTTCCTACAGAGCTGCTAGAGACATTTAAAGCCATCTGTCAGTGAGATCCTTTCCCTTTGAGCCCTTGTTCCTGCTTACCCTCCAATTTTCCAATATACACAGTTATACAAAATAATTTCAAGATAAGGAGGATGCTATCCACTGAAGCAGAGTGGGGAGGATCAGGAAAGCTTAATGTAGGAGGTGGCATCTGTGTTGTGCTTTCAAGGAAGCTGAAGATTTAATGAAGAGAAGGTGAGATGGGAATGCATTTAGTAGAGGCAGGAATTGGAATGTCCTTTCTGGGGGAGAGCTAGTAGGCCATTTGACAGGAATGTTGAATGAGTTAATAGAAGGAATACAAAATAAGACTAAAAAAAAAGGTAGATGGGATCCAGATTTTGGTGGGGTGGATGTGTGGTTAATAAATGTCAAGCCACGAATTTTATATTTTATCCTGGAGCAGTAGGGAGTGACTGAGGATTTTGAGCAGGGGAGTAATATGGCCAGATGTTTAGGAATATCAATTTGACAGCTGTATGGAGAATAGATTAGAGAGAAGAGAAACCAATACAACAAACTCTATCATTTAATTCAAGGTAGTTCCACAAACATTAAGGGTCAAGAGACACCTTGGAATAGCTTTGGAATTCCCTCAGACCTAGGCTCAAGTCTCACCTCTGACAAATACTGACTCTGTGCCCTAGAGCAAGTCACTTACCTCTCAGTGCCTCAGAGGAGATCTAGGATAGAACTTTGGGAAACACAGGGGAAGAACAATGTGAAGGACACAGAGAAGGAGGAGAACCAGGAGAACTAAAGGACTTACAGCACCTTAAGATTTTGCTACTTTTTGAATGAATGACATGAGCACAAATAACTATTTGCTAAACTTACACCCTGGGGATTGTCAGTGACGGTACCAGCTCTCTTCAGCTATAAAAATCAATATGGTGATGGTCATTCATTCATCCATCCATTCAACAAACATGTATTAAGCATTTACTTTGTGCTAAGTATTCCTCTAGGCAGTAGGGGAAAAGATAAAATTTATATGAAACATGGTTCCTTCCCCCATAGTATGATCAAACTACATGCAAGACTAAAGAAATAACTCATGGAAGACGATAGAGAAAATGGATAGCTTTGTGTCCCCAAGAAAGAATCTAAGAATGAAAAGAAAGAAGAGCCCACATGTTTCATTTCTCCCAGGATAATGGAAGACTGAACTAGGAGTCAAGCTGGTAACGTTTTTGTTGTTGACCACAGGCACTTACTCTAAAGCAAAGACTCTTTCCCTCCTACAAGTCACTGAATCCACTTGGCTCCATTGGCATGGCTTTTCCTTCTCCTAGTGAACCACTAAAAAGTTAGCTATGGAAGGGAACTCTTATAGTCTCTCTACCTGTGAGAAGCTCTTCAGAGATTTTGAATTAAAGAGAAAGGAAGGAGATTTAAATGTTAGCACCAACCTGATGTTGCTAGTTTCTGGTTGTCCTATGGTTCTGGGAGCAGCTTTCTTCGCCAGTATGTGAATTTAGTATAAATTGTATCTCTTATACCATTTGAAAACCCATTTTGATTGGGATCAACCCCACTCTCTGATTGGGTGCTCATGCCTACTATAGGAGGATGTTAGAGGCTTCATGGTTCCTTGGCTTCTAGAAGAGGCTGTCCCCTGGTCCTGTGGGACTTTGGGTGTCCAGAAGACTGGACTCTGACCTGGACTGAGACTAAGTCTGGCCAACCAGAGAGCTGCAAGAAGAGTGACATCAATGGCTCAATAAGAGAAGGGACTGAGGGTTTTTCATCTCTTGGCTCTCTTGGGCTGGAGACTTGCTGCCACGGTCGTTTTTGACTAGAGAATAGAGACAAGTGGGGTGAAACTCAGATTAGTTAGGTGTGGCCAGGTGATTATGTGATTCTCCAATTTTAGTAATAAATAATTATAAATTAATATACAGTCTCCAGAGAATTTTAATCATAACAGCCACTCAGCCCCTTAGGCCAACGAGTGGCCATTTCAGGAAGATTTTAAAAAGAACAAAATAAAAAATGTTTCAAACCATTAAGCAAAAAGCACTTGTGCTGGATTTCGTGTTGCCATGTGTCAAATGACCACTCTCCCTCCTTTGACCGGAATTATATGGCATGAATGAGGTTTGAGGACTTCTTGTTAATGAGTTTTGTCTGTGTTCTGGAAGCTTATGGAAAGTCCATTGAGAGAGACACTCTGTTCTGGAGTGCATCAGGCAAACTGTCAGTGTGCCCACTGGAGTGGTGCAGAATTAAATGTGGGCATTGCACGCAAGATGACTTGACTGTAATGGTTTCTAAATGGGATTACTTTCAGGAAATCCATACCTGTGTGAGATAAAACACTGGCAAGGTTCTAGCTTCTAGGGATGGGCTAGATCCTTTGGAAGGGCAAGGCCAGATTTATCTTCTTCTCTGAATCCTAGAGCTCTCTGGGATAAAGAACATGCAGAGCATTTTATATAATTGCTTCAAAGTATGGCATGGAAATAGTCTAATGTAAACCAATCTCAACACATGAATGTCTCCTTAGGCCACATTTTCTAAGTTTATAAAATATGCTTATTATTGAACCAAAAATTCATTTTGGATTGTAGCATTTTGTTACAGGAGCTGAAGCCTGTTATTTCAGTTAGACTAATGAAGAAATCTATAATTACTATAATAGTCACCATCCTTTACTTCTAAAATTAACAAGCATGTCATTAGCATACACTGGATTCATAAACATGTGCATTCTCCATTCCCCCCTCACCCCCTCAGGGATATAAACTTCATGCCGGGCTTCAAAAAAATCTTTCATAAAACCACACCAAAAAAAGGTGGCATGTATCTGTACATCAGGGCGGCATCTCCTCTGTGATTTAAGCCAGCCTTTCAGTTATGGCAGAAGTCTTTAAAGCCATAACTATTGACATGCTAAAAGCAGCCTTTTAGAAGCAGCAGGAACAAGTTTGGAGGCAGAAGATCAGTACCATGCACTTGGCAATATGGGTAGGCTAAGTGATTCTGAAAAATAAAGCAAATGCAAATGAAATGCATTCAATTGTCTTGTCCTTGAGACTTTACATGCATTTAATACTTGGTTTGTCAGCACCTTTTAGAAACTGGGCCAACACAGAAGGATGCTTTTAGAGAAAAAACATGCTTCAGCAAAGACCATTTGGACCCTGATTGATGGGGATGTGGAGTTGAGGATGGCTCCTGAGGCAGATGCAGAGGCACCTACATCCTGTAGGCTATGCTAGAGCAGCTGTATATTTCTTAAACCTCTGACAAGCTTTTCTTTTACTTTGAAAATGGAGGTGGAAATGTGATATGGTTTGAGCATGGTGTGGCTTGAGTCTTGTACTGAAGTCTTTCAGAGTTGTTTTTATAAGAGATTCTTTTTTAGGACCTTCTATACAATAAGAGAGGCAGTGTGGTATGGTGTATGGAGAGGAACCAGAAGGACCTGGATTAGTATTGCCCTGTTACCTACTGGCTTTGTGACTGTGGGCAAGTCACCTAACTTCTTGGTGTTCTAGGAAACTCTAAGATTATATGTTGCAGAAAAGAAGCCAACTTGCATCAGTAGAGAGTGTTTCCTCTTCTAGGAGTTCTTTGATGAAATCATAGATGCAATCCCAATCTTTGTCCTATTTATATGATAAGGAAAACTCTAGAGCAGTGGTTCCCAAACTTTTTTGGCCTACCACCCTCTTTCCAGAAAAAATATTACTTAGCCCCCTGGAAGTTAAATTTTTAAAAATTTTAATAGCAATGAATAGGAAAGATAAATGTACCTGTGGTCATCACCGCTTCCCTGGATCGCTGCAGCACCCACCAGGAGGTGGTGGTGGACACTTTGGGATTCACTGCTCTAGAACTTTGAGCTTCATTTGTTAGAAGATCATGTTCAAAGTCCTATTTATGCTTACTATAAAATTCAAGTGCCTCAGTCTTACCCTGATTAGTCCAAATTTTGCAGAGGTAGGGCTGACCTGCATTTTGCAGAGTTTCCTCTTCTTGGAGTTCCTTATACCAATGAAATCAGAGGTACAATCCCCATCTCTATTCTAACCATAAAGGAATATACTAACTAGATCCTTGATTTTCTTGATGAGAAGGCTATGTTTAAAGTTCCATTTGCATTTATTATCAAATTCAAGTTCATCAGTCTTACATTAAATTGGGTTGACATAGAAGGTGTGGCTATTTTTTATCACATTTTTTTTTAACTCTTACCTTCCATCTTAGAATATTCCATGGCAGAAGAGTGGTAAGAACTGGGTAATAGGGGTTAAGTGACTTAGCCAGAGTCACCAAGCTAGGAAGTATCTGAATTCAGATTTGAACCCAGGACCTCCTCTCTGGGCCTGACTCTCAGTTCACTGAACCACCTAGCCGCCCCGATCACATCATTTCTGAATGCCTCTGCCAATTGGCTTATGAAGTCTGGTGGGGCTTTGATAAAGGAGATATTGGGAAGTAGTCTCATGATTATCAATAACTTCTTAACAAATGGACATCCCTGGAAATCAGGAGCACCGTCAAGGGCAAGCTATAATTCTTCTTTCCTCGGAAAGTATAGTCATGTGTACAAAGGCACTGGATAGTTTTATTGGAGATTTGTTTCTTTCAAGAGCCACATGTTGGATGTTGGAATCACCATTTTGCCTTTTCAGTCCTGCAATGGTTCCTTTTCTTAAAGCTTTTCCACATCAGTTGCTGTTTGGTCCCTGAAATCCACAAGTTTGGTTGTGGGAAAAATTCTTTAGATAGTTAATATACTGCCATCCCTATAGATATGCTGAATCAACTTTCTTTTATCCTGTACTTCAGCCCTGCAGGAAGGTCACAGCCAGCGATGATCCCTTTGACAATCCTTCATATATTTTCATTCTAGGAGTTATTCTCTCTCAGGGACATAAAGCCATCCATTTTCTCTATGGTCTTTCATGGGTCATTTCTTTAGGCTCACGTGCTGATTGGTCAAACTACAGGGGGCAGAAACCATGTCTCATCTAAAATTTGTACTCTTTTCTCCTGCTTACAAAGGACATGCTTAATTCATGTTTGTTGAATGAATGAATGAATGACCATTGCCATATTAATGAAGAAAGCTGGTACAGACCCTGACAATCCCCAGAGTGCAAGTACAGAAAATGTTGATGGATGGTCATGCCATCTGTTCCTCAGAGAAACAAGGTCATAGGACTCTGGATTTTCTAGAGCTTCTTGTGTGGACCAGTATGTGATTACAGGCTGCTTCTGGGTGTCGTGCTCTACCTTCTCTGTGCAGTTGCTCAGGATTTGGAAAAAGAATAGTCTGTGAACCTGTACTTTGAAGGTAGTCGAGCCTGAGGACTGCTCGATTATGCTATGGAGAAGACAGAAGCAGATGCGGTCCCTTTTGGTCCTTGGTTCTTGTTCTAATGAAGGAGAAAAGAAGCCTGAGTGCATTTTGGAAGTTCTCCTGCCTTCTTAGTTCTGGCTCCTGATGATGGTGTTGGAGAATATAGGCAGTTGGGGGAAATCATAAATAGAAGACCTGACCCACACCTAAGTTTGAATCCTGCCTCAAGACTGACAAAGTGAGTGACCCTGCCTAAGTCACCTAACCTCTCTCATCCTGTTTCCCCATCTGCGAGATGAGAATTGTAATGGAACCTATTTCGTGGGGTGATTGGGAGGGTCCAATCAAGTGAATATATATGACTTTATTTATACACAATATATATTTATTTATGATATATTTATATAT
>NW_025387025.1:0-5793 GCF_016433145.1 Gracilinanus agilis
AGTGCTATTATTATTATTATTATTATTATTATTATTATTATTATTATTATTCCTATTTTGCAGATGAGGAAACTGAAGCAGAAAGTAGTTAAGTGACTTGCCCAGGATCATATAGCTAGTAAGTGTCCAAGGCTGGATTTGAACTCAGACCTTCCTGATTCCAGGTATTCTTTCTGATTCTGTCACCTAGCTGGGCAGGATTTGAATAAGTGCTGGAGAGACAAGAAAGGAAAACCAGAACATTTTCAGCAAGGAGAGAGGAAGGTTGCATGCTTAGATGTAGGAGTCACATCATGGATCGATGGGACCAGTCTGCCTATTAAATATCTAGTGGAGAGCCCAGCCTGCTGAGAGCAAAGGGTTCAAATTTGGGGGTAGTTGTGGGATGATGGAAAGATAGATGGAGGATAATTATAGCCTTGGAGGTCCAATAGAAAAGTTTAACTTTGACAGGGTAGCCCATAAGGAGTTAGTCAAAGAAATTGAAGGAATTAAAATAGACAGTGAGGAAACTAATGATGATTTACTTAGAGAATCCAAGAGCATCAACTATAAAACTAGTTGAAATAATTAATAACTTTAGTAAAGTTGCAGAAAATAAATCCACAGCATTTCTATATATTGCCAAGAAAGATCAGTGGCAAGAGTTAGAAAGAGAAACCCCATTTAAAATCATTCTAGGGGGCAGCTGGGTGGCTCAGTGGATGGAGAGTCAGACCTAGAGACGGGAAGTCCTAGGTTCAAATGTGGCCTCAGACACTTCCCAGCTGTGTGACCCTGGGCAAGTCACTTGACCCCCATTGCCTAGTCCTTACCATTCTTCTACCTATGAGCCAATACACAGTATTGACTCCAAGATGGAAGGTAAGGGTTTTAAAAAATAAAATAAAATAAAATAAAATGACTCTAAAACATATTTTAAACCAAATTTTAAGCTAAATTTTAAAAAAAAGGAGTTAGTCAAGGTCGATAGCCACCAACTGGGGGAAAAAGGAACCTTTCCCTGGCTCCATAGAAACAGCCAGTAGAGGATATGATATCTTCCACTGGGGTAATCCACCAGTCCTATTTCTCTCTTCTTAATTTTTAATTCATTCATTCTTAATCCGTGGCTGGATTTCTCTGCTCTCCTGCTGGACACTCACTCCTAGCCTAGGAAAGAAAGGGACATGTCGGATTCCATCCTGATCTCCTCGTTAATTGAGGCACCTCTTAAAGGGAGAAAAGCAAGAGGATGGGGTGGGGTGGGGGTGGGGGGGGGTGACTGAGGAGGAAAGAAATAAATAGCAAGTGTGGCTTTGGGCCTCATACTGGGTGTGGAGTGGCTCCCTGCTGACTGCCTGGGAAGTCAGGCTTCTGAGGCATTCAGAGCAAAGAGAAATGATTCACATTGGTACTTCCATTTATTTCAGGCTGGAGGCCAAGCTCAGGTTTGGGGTTGTTTTTTCCTCTTTTTTTTTTTTTAAAAAGATCTTTTTAGTTGAAAGGGTAACTTTGTGTTTCAAAAGACACTTTTCTTCATTCAGTGAAATTCTGTGGCGAAGTTTTGCTGTTTCCTGGTTTGTGATGAGTCCCTTTGCTTATGCCCTAGGAGAGAATGGAATTTACTCAAGGCCACATTCATTTTAGTCTCTTCTATTTTTTTTTTATTTGTTTATTCAAAAGAAAAAAAAAACCCATAGTGCATGGCTGAAAGGTGTCTTTCAGATGGGCCAGAGACAAGGGGTTCTAATCCTGAGGAAAGAGCATTCACTGTACACGAGAAACGCAGTGGGGCTCTGGTTAGTGTGTGTTTTTAGAGCGAGGAGGTCTGTGGATCCCTGGCCACAAGGTAGCCTGGATTCAACTGAACAAATACAACTTCTTGGTTGTTTATCTCTACCCTCGATTTATTCTGGTCCCTTTAAAAAAGAGGGGCTGTTAGGACCAGCCAGAACTTGTGGGGTTGTTTATCTCTGAGCGACTTCTCGGTTCTCCCACCTAGAAGCCAAGGGAGGAGACCCATCAATTAACTCAATCAACCAGTATTTATTAATTGCTTGCTGTGGGGCAGGATACACGTTGTAAAAATTCAAGACATAACCTCCTGCTTTGCTCAGGAGATGATAGACAAATAATCCTGGAAGAATAGCGAGTGGCCCAAACCCTCAGTGTTGCAAGAACCTGAGGGGTGGTAGAAAAAGAAGGCAGTAATCATTAACAGTCAGGGAAGGGTCCAGGGAAGAAATGGGGACTGAGGTGAGCCTTGGAGGGAGGCAGAAGAGAAGGGTATTCCAAGAACCTCCAGTGGAATGGAAGCTCCTTGAAGGCAGAGACCATTTTCATTTCTGTCTTTCTGCCCCCAACACCTAGCCGAATCCACTTTTTTCTCCCTAGGCTTGTGATATTATTGGTGTCGGGGCCTCTAGGAAGGAGACTTTCTTTATCAACGTTGGTCAGAAACTGGTTGACAGTTTGAGTATTAGAGGGTTTCCAGGAGCATCGAGAAGCTAAGAAATTTGTACAGGCTCGCCTGGAGAATGTGTGCCAAGGATGTACGACCTGTCTGCATCAGGGAGAGAACTTCCACTTAGATCTCCCGGGCTCCCTAGCCAGCTCTCTATTTACAGGCTCTCTCTGCCTAGGATATAGTCAATGTTTAAGATCTGATTTGATTGCTGAAGGGCAACTAGGTGGCTCAATGGATAGAACACCAGGACCTGGGTTCAAATATGGCCTCAGCTACATTCAAGGTGTGTGACTCTGGCCAGTCACTTAACTCCAGTTGCCTAGTCCCTATAACTTCTGCCTTAGAGTTATTACTAGGAAAGAAAAAAAAAAAAAGGTTTAAAAAATGTTGAATTCCAAAGGACTTTTGATGAAAAAATGCTATTCACCTCCAGAGAGAGAACTGATGAACTCTTACTTCAAACTGAAGTGTAATTTTCTTTTATTCTTTATTTTTCTTGCCTTTTTTATGGAAATATGTTTTGCATAATCTCACATGTATAACAGATATTGCTTAATAGCTATATCATATTGTTTACCTTCTCAGTGGGCAGGGGAAGAGGAAGGAGCAAAGAAGGAAATTTGGAACTCAAAATTTAAAAAGAAAAGAATATTGGGGCAGTTAGGTGGCTCAGTGGATTGAGAGCTAAGCCTAGAGATGGGAGGTCCTGGGTTCAAATCTGGTCTCATACACTTCTTAGCTATGTGACCCTGGACAAGTCACTTAACCTCCATTGCCTAGCCCTTACTGCTCTTCTGCCTTGGAACCAATACACAGTATCAATTCTAAGATGGAAAGTAAGGGTTTAAAGAGAGAGAGAGAGAGAGAGAGAGAGAGAGAGAGAGAGAGAGAGAGAGAAAAGAAAAGATATTAGAAATAAATAATAATTAAAAAAAGATATGATTGCTGAATTGAATTCTAGATGAAGGGAATAATAGTTTACAGTTAAATAGACTATAAGGTTTTTGAACTGCTTTACTCTCTACTTCCCTCACATGATAAAGTCTCACCCTCATTTTACACATGAGAAAACCCTATTTCAGAGATGTTAAATGACTATCACAAAGACAAGTCAAAGGCAAGACTTGAACCCAGACCTTCTGGCTACAGATCTAATGCGATTTTGTCTTCATGGCACTCGTGAGTAGGGAGGGACAGAGATACGAGCTGAGTGTTTCAGTGAAACTCCCCTGGCTGTAGTGTAAGGATGGTGGTGTAGTATATATAAGGTAACCAGGTATAACCAGGTAAATGGCTGCCTTTGAACTGATCCTAAAAAATTGAGTAGCTATAGGTAAACCTGATGTTTGGCATGATGGACTCTGGTTTATGCCATTCGGGGACTCCCCTTGGGAGAATCTAGCTTCGTTTTCTCAAAGGATTGCCAGCTTCCCTGCAAGAATTTAGGCTAACAAAGGCATTAAACATAGAACAGGTTTATTTAAGACAGTATCAAGCCCTTAGTCAGTCAAAAAGCATTTATTAAGCCCCTCCCAGGGAATGCCATTTCTCAATCAGAGTTTTACTTCATGTTCAGTGTGTGTTCAATCGTTTTTTTGGTTGTGTCCAACTCTTTGTGACCCCATTATGGAGTTTTCTTGGCAAAGATTCTGCAGTAGTTTGCAATTTCTTTCTCCAGCTCATTTGACAGATGAGGAAACTGAGGCAGGCTGGGTTAAGTGACTTGCCCAGAGTCACATAGCTATAAGTGTTTGAGGCCAGATTTGAACTCAGAAATATGAATCATCCTGACTCCTGGCCCTACAGTCTATCCCCTGTGCTGCCTTGCTGCTCCATTTTACTTCATATTTCCCCCAAATTCATAGCACAAATTCTCTGCATTATGAAAGGAATCCCGAGCCTAAGGCTAGTGAAATATTACTTTTTGAAACCTCTTCTTGGCCTCTGGTGGCCCTCTGCTACTGATAAGGCATCAACAACTCTGAGAATTTGCCAACAATCTATACTGAGGGTCTATCCTTCGCTGATACGGAATCCATATCCACTTGCCTCCTGCACCATTGCTGACTTGGAGGTCCCTGCTAATTGTTCTCTATGTGTACAATGTTGGGATTTTCAACTGTCCTGTGCAAAAGATGGAAAGAAGGGCAGAGATCAATTTCCATTGGCATTGGCCACTATATGTAAAAGATGGAAGACTGCAAGCAGTCATCTTAGGCAAGGGAGAGAGTATGAGTCAAGATGGAGAGAAATGGAGCCCTATTTAGATGAAATATTGCCTTGAACCCAGCGAAGAAGGCTACCACAATGGTGAGAAGTTAGCCCAGCAAGGCAGTGTGGGGCCAATCGAGCAGCATCTCGAAAGCCAGGCTTTACACAGTAGGACTTAAGAAAAGGTTATGGATTCCCAGAACATGCAGAAAATGGTACATTAGAAAGATTAATTTGTCAACCAGGACATGCCTTCTTGTCCCACCTTAGAGACCCTGAGGGCAAGTTGCTAAACCCCTCAGTTTCCAGGTAGTTCTCTAATACTAAGGTGCTGAGCAGGTGCCAAGATCATTAATAGAGGGAGTTTCCCCACTGGAACCTCCCCATGAAATGAAGTCCCAAATTCAGTCCAAAATTAAATAAATAAATGAAAACTTAGCAGCAGGATAAAGGATGGATGGGAAAAGAGAAATGGCATCAGAGATGCTGATACAGAAATTCTGTATTCATTCAATTCTGAGGGAATGAGGCAAGTGAAAAAGAGAAGACACCACTCTGGGAGTCTGGAACACTTTGGGTTCCAATTCCTCCTCCCACACTAGCTGTGTGACCCTGAGAGGATCAATCGGCTTCTCTTTCCTTAGTTTCCTGATATGTAAAATGAAGGGTCTTTAATGGCCTTTCTGCCTCTAAATCCTATGATGTCCTGGTAGTAACAATAGAAATAAGCATCATGGCAAATGATATCTTAAAATAATAAACTAAAACATTAACAGTCATGTGTATGTCTCTAGGTTATTGAGTCCCTACTTTGCCTTTGGCTGCTGAATATTTCTTTTCACTTTTTTGTCCAGTGCCCTTCTCATTATACTAGGCTGTCTTCTTCTTGGCTGTAGACTCCTGTGAAACAATAACAGCAAAGAGACCAGAAAGAGCAGCTGGGTTGTTCAGAAATATACTGTTGGGGGTACAGCTAAGTGACTCAGTGGATTGAGAGCCAAGTCTAGAGATGGGAGGTCCTGGGTTCAGATTTGGTCTCAGATACTTCTTGGCTGGGTGACCCTGGGCAAGTCCCTTAACCTCCATTGCTTACCCCTTTACCAGTCTTCTGCCTTGAAGCCAATATGCAGTAT
>NW_025387026.1:0-6493 GCF_016433145.1 Gracilinanus agilis
GAGATATTTCATGTTTCCTTCTATTTTTTCAGTCTTTTGGCTTTGTTTTATTTGTTCTTGTTGTCTTGAGAGATCATTAGTTTCTACTTGCTCAATTCTAGCCTTTAGGGATTGATTTTTGGCTATAATCTTTTGGTTTTCGGCCATAATCTTCTGGTAATCGGCCATAATCTTTTGGTTTTCGGCCATAATCTTCTTGTTTTCGGCCATAATCTTCTGGTATTCCTTTTCAATCTGGTCATTTCTTGTGTTCAATTTGCTTATCAGTTCATTTGGTTTCTGAGCCTCGCTTTCCAGTTGCAAGATTCTACCTTTTAAGCTGTTATTTTCTTGCCAGATCTCTTCCATCTTCCTCAGAATCTCAGATTTGAACTCTTCCATAGCTTGTGAGGAGTTTTCCTTATTTGGGGAGGGTCTGGATGGTTGTTTGTTCTCCTCCTCTGTTTGCTCGGTTGTCTGGATTTTCTCTGTGTAGAAGCTGTCGAGTGTTAAAGACTTCTTTTTTTTTGTTATTATTCTTTCTCTTCTGAATTTCCTGTAACTGATTAGCCATTATTAGCCCAGCAGCTTCTCAGGTTTATCCTCGCTCTCTGTGTCTGTCTGAGATCTATTGGCTCCTGAGGTCTGAGTTCTAGTTTTTTCCAAGGTCAAGCCCCCTGGTGGATTCCCTTGCTTGATCCTCTGCAGGAGGATCCTTTACAAGTCTCAGGGAGCTACTTCCACAGTCGTATACCCGTCTGCACTGGTTCCCCACTTAGGCTTTAGTTCCTGGTTGTGTTTGCCTCCATCCACGCCTCTGCTCAGCCGGCGCGCGCCCAGCGTCCACTCTCTGCTCCCGCGCGCTCAGATTTTGCGTGCGTTCTTGACTTGATGGGGTCCTAAGTCTTGCTGCTCTCAGGAACAGGTCCCGGAGCTGCCGATGACTCGATGGGTGCCCCAAACTTGCTCTATTTCTTTTTAGCTGGGTTCTGAGCTATAGGTGAGTGTGGAGGGGGTGGGGGTGGGGCGGTTGCTCAGCTCGCGATTGAGTGAGAGCCCTTTTTAGCCTGGAACTGTCTCGATTCCACGTACCTTCCACGCTGTGCCCTGTTGTGGGGTTCCTCCATTCGTCTGGACTTGTTTTTATGTCCCCTTGAGGAGTTTTGTGTGTTTCGGTCAGGAGAGGTTAAGAGCTGCTTCTTACTCTGCCGCCATCTTAACCCGGAAGTCCTTAAAGCTTTTCAATAAGGAAAGGTGTGAATCATTAAAGGAGTCAAAAGAAGAGTCTCAGATTTTTATCTATTTGAGACTCTTTTTCTCTTATTGGCTTCCCACACTTTTTTATTTGAGAAGTCAGCCCAGTGGTTACACCCATTTATCACCATTCAAACTTTTATATGGCCATTCCCCTTGGCATTCTTCATCCCAGAAATCAGCTCACTTGTCACACCTTGGAGCTGAATGTCTGCTATATAGATACATAAAAGCTTTAAAGAAAAGACTGGATGAATTGCACAAATTTGGACTTCTAACTCAGAGAGTTCCATTAGACTTTAGTTCACATCAACTTAAACTGGGAGATATGGTATATATAAGAAACTTTGCAAGAAAATCCATTGTTAACCCTAAATGGGTAGCGCCTTATCAAATTTTAATCACAAGCCCTACGAATGTCAAAATTGAGAACAGGGATACCTGGTTTCACATCAGAGATGATAAAGAACATGCTAAATGAAGAACACCATGAAACACTAATTGATTTATATCAACATCAAATAAATACATAAAAAGATCCATAGCATGCAGAATGTACAGATGAGGAAGATTGAACTACTTGAAATAAAAAAAAATCTGAAAAAAAGGGGTTTTTTTGCAACACAAAATTAGGTAACACAATTAACACAATTACACAACAACTACTACTGTTACTGTATGTGAATGTGACAAGGCAACCATCCGACAAGATGTTAGACAACAGGAAAGTATGTATGCTGTATAGAGGAAGAAACAAAGTATGCACAAGCTACAAGCTGCAGTGATCCACAGCATGGGTGGCACAAAGGAAAGGACACTCACAAGTGACCTGTAATCTTTATTAAATACTCTGCAGGAAGAGAATTTGAAAGAAGGAGTAATGTAAGATTATAATATTGATTATACAACTACACAATACACAAATGGGGCATCACATAGTAGATTGCATGCCTGATCACCCATTGCTTTACAAGGAGAATTGTGATTCTCCAGTGTTGGCAGAAGATCCAGGCAGTAGAGGTAAATATGTGCATGCACCAGCACATATATTAGTACATGGGACACAATACAAAACTGATTTTTCACTTCTTGACATGGACCTCATGTAGATAAATGAGAGTCTCTCTATATATAATATGTATATATATATATATATATATATATGTATATATATTGTAATATAGAGAGTGGGGGTCATATAGTTTTTTCTAGCTTTGGCTGAGTTCTAAATCAGTTAGGGTTTTGGAATCTTGAGGAAAAGACAGTTGATTAGGGTCTCCCATGGAGGGAGGTTGTCTGATCAGCCGAGCTGCCTCCTTACCTAGCTGTAGTATTGAAATTTAGCCTAGCTTTGATATATTTACTTAAGAAATTATTATTTTGGATAAACCCTTTATATCTTCCTTCTCAATATTATTTCCTACCTTCCCTCCCTTACCTTATATGTCTATGGAGTTAATAAGGAGAGTAATTAGAGAGGAGTTAAAATCTGTGAAGGTTTAATTGTTATTTGACAATATTAGATATAGAGAAACTAGTCAGTCATCATTTATTTTGTAAGCTGAGTTAAAGGCTGGTCCTTACTCAGACTCCATCTTTGCCTCCCTTCCCCCACCTGAGGTTCCTGAGACAATTGTTAGGGCTTTCCATTGATCCACTTTCCTGACAAAGCATCCTTTAAAGATAATAAACCCTTTTGTGTTTCAACAGACCTATTAGTATAATTTGTCTGTTAATTATCAAGAGAGGGAAGAAGAGGGAAAGAACCAACATACTCTGGGCTTAAAGGGAAGCCGGGGTATCCATCTTGGAGGAAGGTGTAACTTCAAAATAAGTCCCTTCCTGTGAAATTAACTAAGCCTGTTGTTAATTTCAGTAGAGTCTATTTCCCTCTGCCAGTGTTTGAGTCTAAGTCCCAGTCTATAAAGCCTGCTGTTTGTCTGTTTAATTTAATTTCTCCTCTCCCTCAAGATCTCTGTTTCCTTTCTGTGTTATACTCCTGACTTCAGCCATATTATATCCTGAATCTCCTTAATCCCAGCCTACCTGTAACCTAGATTCCCACTTAGTAAGTCTCTGACAATCTCCTTTCAAATTCCCTTATCCCACACACCTTTCCTCAAATTATCCCCATAACAATATATATCATATGTAAATATTGCATGTGAATATCCGTATATAATGCAAGGGTATCATGTGATCTCTAGCATATCAAAAAGATCAATTGTTGTTTTTGATTTGATAGACATCAATGGAACTTTTGCTTGTACAAAGTTACATAGTGTATATATGCATTGTGTATAGCTGTATATTTGTATTACAATTACTAACACATATATAGTTTAGAATTACTAACAATCTTAGGGAAAGGTAGATTTAGGGACCTTTGTAATAAAGAGTTAGATTAGGGAAAGTCACAATAGTAATAAGAATAAGTAATTATATATAGTTATATGCATAGTTATTTCTAACAAGATAACCTTAACTTAGAGTATTAATACCATTAATATAGCTTAAGTAAGATACTAACACAAAATTTAGGATTAGTGGTTTATGTGACTGTAAGCCTAATCACAGTTTGTAGTTTCCTCTATAAGCACTTTGCTTGCAGAGCTAGACTGTTTTATTTTGCCTGCACCTTTGCAGATTTACATTTCATTGTGTTTCAAAGATATTTTATTGAATTCCTTAGATATAGTTATTGAAACCTATATTTGTAGCAAAGTTATATTTTACACAAGTTAGACAGAAAAGTTTATTGTTGCATATTTGTGTTACTTTGTTTCATGTATTGTCATGCCTGTATTATATGCAAACCCTCTTTTTCCATATGCTTACTCTCCTTTCCCTTCTTAGACAGTGATAGACTGTTAGAATAAGGCATAAGGAATAGTTTTATGTTGTTAGAGAGAGAGAGCATAGTTTTATGTTGTTAAGGATAGTGAGCATGGTTTGGATATAGTGTAGAAGAAGGTGATGTGTGCAAAAATGCATGATGCCTGCAGAATTTCCAGTCAATTCTATGTACTAGAAAACTGGGGTTACTGTAACACCCATGTTTCTGAGAGGGGTTCAAGCTGCATCACAGAATTCCATAGTGCTCCCCAGAACTCTAAGGGTGGGGGCAGTTAAGGGCAGTTGGAGTCCTGGTGTAAAAGCCGGGTCACCACTCTTGCAAGGGTCCTGACTCTTAGCTCTTGGCTCTGGGCGCACACACACCCTGTGTAGCTTTTAGGCTGAGACATTCAGTCACTGACAGCCAGGGGCTGCCTTAACTTGATAGCTAACCACAAAGATAGACCTTCAAGCAAGATCTCAGTCTACCTTCAGTTTAGCTGTTTAGGGTTTAGAAGGAAGATTATTTAGGGGCTTAGATAGAAGTTCAGTCATTCAATATACATTCCCCCCTCCAGTCCCCCAGGGGAATGAGCTGCTAGCCTGCATTTAGTAGTTTCAGTTAATTTACCTTCCTTCTTCTTTCCTCAAACTTGGTTCCCTTCTCCCTGATCCCTATAATCATTAAATTCATTTGGTTTATGAAAGATAGAGCTTGTATCCAGTTAACTTGGGGTCATACTTACAACCTTCCTTTCACCAAGCGAAGTAATACATCCAAGCTGGAGCTGGAGCTGTCTCAGTCCTAGAACCTGTGGTCTGATATGTAAAAGGCCTTAACCTCATACACTCCTATTCTGTGGGAGTATAATTTTTATACAGAGAAAGTTATTATCACAACGGGTTTAGTCCCTCTTCATTTACCATCTTGGCCCAGAATTTACCAAGCTTGAATAGTCTTCATAACCAGCTCTGAGAGTATTCTGTTAATTGTTTCCAACTGCTTCCAGTGTGGGGGAGGTGGAAGAGTACTCCACTTGCTCTTGTCCCTCCCATCCAGTCAAGTTTGCCTGCTTCTCCTCTGATCTGTGACTTGGTAGAAACCATTGCCATCTGACCCTAATCCTACACAACTTTGGAAGACAGATACTATTTAAAGCACTTTAAAAATCTTTCACAATGGGCATTATAGGTTATCACTAATGAGAGAATTTACCATGAGCATTTAATTTAAAAATCTAGAAAAATAAGGAGGCAGTTAGTTGTGGAATGCCTGAAAAAAAATGATAGAAGGTCAAATCAATCATCATTCATTACACTACTTAAAAAAATATTACCTTCCTACTATGTAAAATTAATAGTGAAACCTCCTGAAAATTAAAAAAAAATCTAAATAGTAGATACAGTTTTATCTATAATTACCTGATTGCCCTTCATTGTATAAGGAGTATGTTTCTATTTACTAGTAGTAACTTAATAATAATAGTTATAATAATAATAATAACATTTATGTAACAATCTAAGATTTGTAAAGTGCTTTATACAAATATTTTACATGTATTTTCTATCTGGTCATCATAACAACATCAGACTTTGGGAGGTAAGAATTATTATTATCCCCACTTTACTTATGAAAAAACTGAGATTGAGAGAATGTAAACATCTTACCCAGGCATATAGCTAGTTACTTTATGAGACAGAGACTGAATTCAGGTCTTGTTAACTGGAAGCTAGAAATCTATTTACTGTGCCCTAGCTGACATTGAAAAAGAAATTTAAAAAAGAAAAAGAAGGAAGGAAAGGAGGGAGGGAGGAAGGGAGAGAGAGAGAGAAAAAGAGAGAGAGTGTGTGTGTCAAGATCTATTTATCATCTCTGATAATCTGATAAGGACAGTTTAGTTGATAAGGAAATAATAGGACAGGAAGATCTTTTAACTAATGCTTCCAGCTCTGTCTCCAGGAGCATGGAGTTTATTATATATATTTCAAGAATCATTTCACACAAAAGAACGCCCCCAAAAAGCTTTGCAGATGCGCAGAAGTTACAAATTATGTCATATCAAAACACAAAAAGTCTCATTGACTTCAGAAGAGACCAAGGCCAAGGCTGATTTTTGACTGGGTTCTTATCAGAAAGCCAAGTTGGGGAGTATTTTTCTCAGGGTTGAATTGCTAAGGTTTTGGCCCTGTAGCTGCATTCCTGGCCAAAGGGGAACAGTATTAACCCTTTAAATTCAGGTTTGCTAGGAACTGAAAGCTTTTCAGTAAGGCCACAATACTTTTCAACAAGAATTCACAAGGATCACAAAAGGGGTCAAGAGAGGAGTCTTAGATTTTTATCTATTCTCTTATTGGTAGAGAGAGATAGAGATAGAGATAGAGAGAGAGAGAGAGAGAGAGAGAGAGAGAGAGAGAGAGAGAGAGA
>NW_025387027.1:0-5712 GCF_016433145.1 Gracilinanus agilis
TCTTCTTCTTCTTCTTCTTCTTCTTCTTCTTCTTCTTCTTCTTCTTCTTCTTCTTCTTCTTCTTCTTCTTCTTCTTCTTCTTCTTCTTCTTCTTCTATTATTAATAATCTCTATATTTTCATTATCTATTCCATGTACTAATTAAATATGTGAACAATGATACCATGAATCTCTTCCTAAAACTTTTACAGAATATGGTGAAACTAATATACCTGTATAAGGACCTACCCAATTTTGTTCTGTTACCAATGTTTTGGCAAAATTTTTCATAGACCATATCACCTGGTTGAAAATTATGAAGAGAATAATCCAATGGACCAGATTGAATTAATATTCCCATATTTTGTTATTATCTTAGCCTCTGCTGTAAAGCACTTAAATATGAAGCAATTTGGCAATCACTTCCTAAGAGTGATGCATAAATAGCCTTACAAAATTTTGCTTGCAATGGAGCATGTCCAAAGAGCATCTCATACAATGATATATGTAGATCTGCTCTTGGTCTCGTACATAGGTAAAACAAAGCTATGGCAAGAATCTCTGGCCATTTGAGAGGAGTTTTGGCACAGAGTTTTCCAACCATAGTCTTGAGTGCCCTATTCATATGCTCTACTTGACCTAAATTCTGTGAATGATAAGGAACATGATATTTAGGTGTTATTCCTAGATTCTCATAGACTCTTCTAAGGTTATCCTGAGTGAAATGAGATCCCTTATCCAAATCTATGGTTAAAGGTACACCAAATCTAGGCACAATTTCCTTGAGTAACACTTTTCACCCAAAATTAGCTGTGTTGGTATTTGATGAAAAAGCTTCAAGCCATTTAGTTAGTCTATCAACTACCACAAGACAAAACTTGTATCTTCTAGCTTTAGGCATACAGGTATAATCAATCTGTAAATTCTCAAATGAACAATATGCTAAAGGCCTACTACCGAAACCTTTTTTCTGAATGCACTTTGATTGAACTTTTGGCAGACTGAACAACTATTATAGATCTTATTTGCAACAATACTTATTCCAGGAGCAACCCATTGTCTCTTGATGGAATCCACAACAGCTTGTGTACCAAAATGACCTTTTGTGTGGATGGCTTGACATAGATAGATATAGAAATCTTTGGGTAACAATGGTCTTCCTGTATCAGTAATCCATATTCCATGTTCTTTCCTAGCTCCAAATTTATCCTTCTATTTCTGGATATCTGAGTCTACATAAGCTTTCTCTAGATCATCAGAATAGCTAGGTGTTAAATTCATTACATAAATTGGAGCATTCTGGGCTGCATACTTCGCAGTGATATCAGCTCTTTGATTTCCTTTAGAGACTGAATCTCTACCATGAGTATGACTCCGACAATGAATTACTTCCAGCTGTTTTGGCTTTTGGATTGCTTCTAACAACTCAGTTATTATTCCTGCATTAGCTATTAGTTTTCCTGGTACAGTAATAAAACCTTGTTGTTTCCAGATTGTTCCTGTTGCATGGCAAACAGAAAATGCGTATCGAAAGTCCGTGTAAATATTCACACTTTTACCTTCAGCTAGAAGACAGACTTGCTTCAATGCCACCAATTCCGCACCCTGAGCACTAAGATTACTAGGTAATGAGCCATACCACGGTGTCTCAAATTCTGTGACAACTGCAGCACCAGTACATCTGACTCCATTACATAAAAATGATGATCCAGGGGGCAGCTGGGTAGCTCAGTGGAGTGAGAGTCAGGCCTAGAGACAGGAGGTCCTAGGTTCAAACCCGGCCTCAGCCACTTCCCAGCTGTGTGACCCTGGGCAAGTCACTTGACCCCCATTGCCCACCCTTACCAATCTTCCACCTATGAGACAATACACTGAAGTACAAGGGTTTAAAAAAAATGATGATCCATCTGTGAATAATACCAAGTGTGGATTTTTGAGTGGAGTGTCTTTTAAATCCATCCTAGACATATCCACAAGATCTACTACCTCAAGACATTCATGCAATGGCTCACTGTTCTTAGGTAAATCAGGAATAAGAGTAGCTGGATTAAGTATGCTACATCTCTTCAACTGGATGTTCTCACTACCCAAGAGAATAATTTCATACTTAGCTATTCATTAGTCTGAATATGCTTGAGTACGAAACTTCCTCATTAGTGATTCTATTGATGTGAACAACAGACCATTAAAGGACATCCCAAAACTAGATCAGCTGACTTCTGAACTAACACAGCTGCTGCTGCTACCCCCCTTAGACAGGGTACTGGCCCCGCAGCTATTGGATCTAATTGACAGCTGTAATACCCAATTGGACGATAACTTTGTCTTAGAGTCTGTGTCAACACACCAGAAGCTATACCTTTTGTTTCATTGACAAATAGTTGAAAAGTGTTCTCACAGTCTGGGATTCCTAACGCAGGTGCATATAGAATGGCTTCTTTCAGCTCATCAAAGGCTAAGCGATGATCAGGTTTTAGTTTCAGAGGTTCTGGTTCTGTATTCCTGGTTAGATCTGTCAAACACTTAGTGATCTCACTATATCCAGGAATCCACTGTCTACAGAAACCAGTAGTTCCAACAATAGCTCTAAGTTGTTTTTTAGTTTTAGGTGCACTCAATTTCTGTATGTCAGCTATTCTCTTTTGTGTAATACTTCTGGAACCCTCTGACAACACAAAACCAAGATATTGCACCCAGGGCAAAACCCATTGTAATTTTGCCTTGGAGATTTTATGTCCTCGTTTATATAATTCAATCAAAAGAATCTTGCTATCCCTAAGACACTCCTTTGCATTTGGGGATGCTAAAAGAATATCATCCACAAGATGCACCAATTTACTCTCTTTAAATTAAATCGTTTTTAGATCTCAATTTAGAATCTGAGAAAACTGGCTAGGTGCATTGGTATACCCCTGTGGGAGATGAGTCTACATCCACTGGATCTTCTCCCAAGTGAAAGCAAAGATCTTTTGAGAATCCTCATGAATAGGTAGTGAGAAAAACGCAGAACATAAAACTACCATGGTGAAATATCTAGCCTGACTTGGAATTGAAGAAATTATAGCAGCTGGACTTGGAAGAACTGGATGTGTTTTGATGACATAATCATTTACCATTCTTAGATCCTGAATAAATTGGTAAACATGTCGGCCATTTTCATCTGGTTTTGGCTTCTTTATAGACAAAATTGGTGTATTGTACTCAGAAAAGCATGGTATTATTAACCCTTGTTGGATTAGGGACTCAATAATTGAGCGTATACCATCTATTGCCTCCTTAATCAAGGGATATTGAGGCACATAAGGAACTGGTCCTTCCTTTGTCCTCACCCTGACTGGAGTAGCTGAATTTAGCAACCCAACATCTGTGGATGATCTTGACCACAAATCCTTAGTTATATCCTCAGGTATTGGATAGATAGTACCTAAGTCATCCTCTGTACTGTTGGAATCTAAGAAAAGCAATGGAAAGGCCTTCAGAGATTTCTCTGGGAGATGCAAAGAAATATCACCAGATTTAGTACATTGGATAGTAGCCCATAATTTACACAGCAAATTCCTTCACAAAAGATTCATTGGACATTCTGGAACACACAAAAATACATGTTCTAACGAAAGGGGTCCTAGAGTTATGATTTTTGGTTGCAATTTAGCTACTTTCTGAGTCACACCTGTCGCACCAACAACATCCATTGTACCAACAGCTCTACAATTCTCAGGAAAGCTTTGCAAAACTGATTTACTCACTCTGGTATCAACAAGAAGTTCGTAAATCTGATCTCCAATAGTTACAGACAGATATGGTTCAGTACCATTGGGAGGTTGGAAAGTTTCCAACACAGGAGCTTAAACAGTAACATCAGAACAAAGCTCAGCTATTCCCTGTCCATCCAAATTAATATTGTCTCGAATTACAGAATTTTCCCAGGATTTTATACCTTTGGTCCTTTTCACCTCTCTTCTGGTATCATTGTTCTTATTTACAATCAAATTATCTTTAATCAAGTCACAATTTCCATTATTCATCTTAATTCCACACTTACTAGAATTTCTAACACCATTTACAACACTATTTCTCTTTTTCTCACAATTATTTACAACACTAATCAAATTATTATCAATACCATATAAACCATCATCAATTTCAATCAAATTATAACCAAAACTAATTAAATTACTACTACGAGAAGCAGCTGGTGGCTCAGTGGATTGAGAGTCAGGCCTAGAGACAGGAGATCCTGGGTTCAAATCTGGCCTCAGACACTTCCCAGCTGTGTGACCCTGGGCAAGTCACTTGACCCCCATTGCCTACCCTTACCACTCTTCCACCAAGGAGCCAATACACAGAAGTTAAGGGTTTTAAAAAAAACAAAACAAAAAGAATAAATTCTGACTAATCACCAATATAAAATTTCACGCATCTTATAAAAAAAATTACTACTACGAGTGAGTAAATTACCATTAACATTGATTAAAGTATTATTTACACCATTATCAGTAGTTAATTCAGATAATTTAACATTAACACCATTTAAATTATCATTAATTCTCATCAAATTATCATTCACATTGATTAAACTATCATTCTTTTCATTGAAATTAACACTGATAGGGTTCCGGGTTAAGATGGCGGCAGAGTAAGAAGCAGCTCTTAACCTCTCCTGACCAAAACACACAAAGCTCCTCAAGGGGACATAAACACAAGTCCAGATGAACGGAGGAACCCCACAACAGGGCACAGCGTGGAAGGTACGTGGAATCGAGACATTTCCAGGCTATAAAAGGCTCTCACTAAATCGCGGGCTGAGCAACCGCACCACCCCCACCCCCTCCACACACAAGATCTAGAGCTCTGAAGCCAGCTAAAAAGAAATAGAGCAAGTTTGGGGCACCCATCAAGTCATTGGCAGCTACGGGGCCTGTTCCTGAGAGCAGCAAGATTTAAGACCCCAGTAAGCCAAAGAACACAAGCGAAATCTGAGAGCCGGAGCAGAGAGTGGACGCTGGGCGCAGAGCGCAGGCTGAGCAGAGTACAGGCACGGGCAGAGGTGTGGGTGGAGGCAGACACAGCCAGGAACTAAAGCTCTGAAAACCTGAGTGGGGAACCAGTGCAGACGGGTATACGACTGTGGAAGTAGTGCCCTGAGACTTGTAAAGGAACCTCCTGCAGAGGATCAAGAAAGGGGATCCACCAGGGGGCTTGACCGCAGACAGACACTGAGCGGGAGGATAAACCTGAGAAGCTGCTGGGCTAACGATGGCTACCCAGACTCAGGAAACTCAGAAGAGAAAGAATAACAACAAGAAAAAGAAGCCTTTAACACTCGAGAAAACTTTTACACAGAGAAAATCCAGACAACCAAGCAAACAGAGGAGGAGAACAAACAAGCATCCGGACCCTCCTCAAATAAGGAAAACTCCTCACAAGCTATGGAAGAGTTCAAAACTGAGATTTTGAGGAAAATGGAAGAGATCTGGCAAGAAAATAACTGTTTAAAAGGTAAAATCTTGCAATTGAACACCAGAAATGACCAGATTGAAAAGGAATACCAGAAGATTATGGCCGAAAACCAGAAGATTATAGCTGAAAATCAATCCCTAAAGGCTAGAATTG
The DNA here is from genome assembly GCF_016433145.1 of Gracilinanus agilis. Lineage (NCBI taxonomy): Eukaryota > Metazoa > Chordata > Mammalia > Didelphimorphia > Didelphidae > Gracilinanus > Gracilinanus agilis. The sequence continues at coordinate 5,593 of NW_025387027.1, forward strand.
AGCAATTGGAAGGCAATGATCTCGCAAGACAACAAGAACAAATAAAACAAAGTCAAAAGACTGAAAAAATAGAAGGAAACATGAAATATCTCAATGAGAGAGTGACAGACCAAGAAAACC
>NW_025387028.1:0-2521 GCF_016433145.1 Gracilinanus agilis
TATAAATTTATTTATAAATGATTTATTTATGCATATTTGTAAGTACTTTATATTTTTATAAAATTATAAATACATTGATTTATAAATGAATTATTTATTTATATATATACATTAAATAAACTCATTTTATGTATATTGTCTCTCTTTCCCAACCCACAGAAGAGATGAGTTTCTGGAGGGCAGGAACTGTTGGTCATTTTTCTTTCAGATTTCCAGTTTTTAGCATATTCTGGCACATGGTATATATGTGTGTATATATATATATGTAATATATATATTTATATACACACCTTAGAAAAAGATCTCATTTGGGTCTCATATTAACTTTGTGAATGAAGCAAGTAATCTGTCAGAGTTCCCATTTCACAAATGAGAAAACTGAGTCATAGAGGTAAAATGATTTGTCCAAAATCATATAACCAGAAAAGGGAAAGAGGAGATTTGATCTCCTATCTTCTGGCTATAAGCCCAACATTCTTACTACTATAGTCTACTGGTATGTTGGTATAGCTATGGATTCATTTGCCCATTTATGGCTAGCAACTTGGAATTACATAAGAGAAACAACTAAACTTCTTCTCCCTTTTGAGTCGGTGATTACATTATTGGGCACAGGTCTTAAAAGAAATTAGAAAGAAACAGAAGTCCTATATGTCACAAAAGTCTTCATAACATCACTTTGTGATAGTAAACAGAAAACCAAGTGGGAACCTACTGATTAGAGAATGGTTGAACCAATTGCAGTATGTGACTATGACAGGAAATTATTATATAGCAAAGAAGATGAATAGGATGAATTCAGAGAAATATAGGTAGACTTTATATTTAATTGATATAAAGTAAACAGTGATTGTTGCTTAGTCATTTCAGTTGTGTCCAATTCTCTGTGACCTTATTTGTTTTTTTTTGTTTTTTTTGTTTTTTTAATTTTAAACCCTTAACTTCTGTGTATTGACTTATAGGTGGAAGATTGGTAAGGGTAGGCAATGGGGGTCAAGTGACTTGCCCAGGGTCACATAGCTGGGAAGTGTCTGAGGCCAGATTCGAACCTAGGACCTCCTATCTCTAGGCCTGGCTCTCAATCCACTGAGCTACCCAGCTGCCCCTGGGGTTTTCTTGGCAATGATACTAGAGTGGATTGCCATTTCCTTCCCCAGTTTATCTTATAAGTCTTTTTTTAAATAGATGACAGCTTTTATTTTTTATTTTTTAATTGAAAAATTTTATTTAATTAATTGATTTATAATATTTTTACATGGTTACATGCTTATGATTCATGTTCTTTCCCTTCCCTCCCCCCACCCCCGTAGCCGACACACAATTCCACTGAGTTTTACATGTTTCATTGATCAATACCTATTTCCATATTATTGATATTTGCACTAGGGTGATCGCTTAGATTAGACATCCCCAAGCATATCCCCATCAACCCATGTGATCAGGCAGTTGTTTTCTTCTGCATTTCTGCTCCCACAGTTCTTTCTCTGGATGTGGATAGTTTTCTTTCTTATAAGTCCCTCAGCCTTGCTCTGGATCCTTGCCTTGCTGCTAGTAGAGAGGTCCATTACATTCGATTGTGTCACAGAATATCAGTCTCTGTGTACAATGTTCTCCTGGTTCTGCTCCTTTCACTCTGCATCAATTTCTGGGGGGTCTTTCCAGTTCACGTGGAATTCCTCCAGTTTATCATTCCTTATAGCACAATAGCATCCCATAACCAACAGATACCATGATTTGTTCAGCCATTCCCCAATCGAAGCACATTCCGTCATTTTCCAATTTTTAGACCTTAGAGGTTGTTGAGTCCAGTCCCTCTCCTTTTCATTTTATAATGGAGGAAACTGACATTCACCAATGTCATAGGTTTATAAGGTCATAGTGTGTGAGAAAAATGACAGAGTTAATTAAGGGCTAATTATCAAATGAGGACACTGAAGCTATTGCTTTAACTTAATTGTTTTTCTTTGTTAAGACTTAGGGTTCAGTGGGGCCGAGTAGGAGGGAGTGAGGAGGGTATTTTCAGAAATGGCAGATATACTAAGAAAAGGCACCATGATAGCTTATTTAAAAAAATTCTTTCCTCGCTTCTTTGCCTCCTTTTTTCACTTTTAAAAATTAATTAATTACTTTGTTTGCTACATTAAATTCTTACCTTCCCTCCCTTCCCAGCACTGGAGAAGGCATCATTTAACAAAAAGATCTATGTATATATAAAGCTGTTTTGCTTGTTTCTATTTATCTGTTCTTTCTCTGGAGGTGACTTCTTCCCGATAAGAAAAGATACAAGCAATACAGGTGGTGATGTTGGATTTTTGGAGACCCAAAGGATTGTAATAAAATTATTTTTACTTCACAGAAAAATCTAGACTCAGTGCAAACTCTCCAGGACATTCAGTACTTTGGGGCTAGCAGAGAGGAAAGGGTGATTGGAGGTTAAAACACGAAGAATGTGGATGTCCAATGGACTTCTTATTTATCTATCTATCTATCTATCTATCTATCTATCTATCTATCTATCTAT
>NW_025387029.1:0-7579 GCF_016433145.1 Gracilinanus agilis
TTGTTTTTATGTCCCCTTGAGGAGTTTTGTGTGTTTCGGTCAGGAGAGGTTTAGAGCTGCTTCTTACTCTGCTGCCATCTTAACCCGGAACCCCAAATAATTTTTATTAAGAATTATATGGATGATGCCTGAATCCTCTGCTTAACTTTTCAAATGGAAAAATAACTTTTAAAGGAACAAATTCGCATGAATTATCTGAATGAAAATTTCCAACATTGAATAATATGTTAATGGATATTTCCAACTGAAGCCAATAGGAAAATATATTACTTTCTTTTTATTTTTAAACAATTAATTAATTAATTTAGAATATTTTTCCTTGGCTACCTGGATCATATTTGTTCCCTCCCTTCCAATCCCCCCATAGCAAACATGCAATTCCACTGGGTATTACATGTAGCACTGATCAAGAGATATTACCATATTATTGATACTTGCACTAGGGTGATAGCTTAAAGTCTATATCCCCAGTCATATCCCCATTAACCCATGGGTTCAAGCACTTATTTTTCTTCTGTGTTTCTACTCCCACAGTTCTTTCTCTGAATGTGGGTAGCATTCTTTCTCATAAGTTCCTCTGAATTGTCCTGGATTATTGCATTGCTGCTAGTAGAAAAGTCCATTACATTCGATTGTACCACAGTGTATCAGTCTTTGTGTATACTATTCTCCTGGTTCTGCTCCTTTCACTCTGCATTGATTCCAGGAGGTCATTCCAGTTTGCATGGAATTCTTTCAGTTCATTATTCCTTTGAGCACAATAGTATTCCATCACCAACAGATACCACAATTAGTTCAGTCATTCCCCATTTGAAGGACATGCCCTCATTTTCCAATTTTTTGCCACCACAAAGAATGTGGCTATAAAAATTTTTGTACAAGTCTTTTTCACTATGATCTTTTAGTGTTATAAACCCAGCAGTGGTAAGGCTGGATCAAAAGGCAGACAGTCTTTTAAAACCCTTTGGGCATAGTTGCAAATTGTCCTTCAGAATAGTTGGATCAATTCACAACTCCACCAGCAATGCATTAATATCTCAATTTTGCCAAATCCCAAAATTTATTATTTTCCTTTTCTGTCATGTTAGCTAATATGCTAGATGTGAGGTGATACCTCAGAGTTCTTTTAATTTGCATTTCTCTAATTATAAGAGATTTAGGAGACTTTTTCATGTGCTTAATGATAGTTTTGATTTCTTTATCTGAAAATTGCCTATTCATGGCCCATGCCCATTTATCAATTCGGGAATAGCTTTCTTTTTTGTAGCCCCTCTCTGCAAAATGGATCTCATATTGATTACCTCATTGTATATTGTATATTGAATAATTAGACTTTTGGCAGACTTTTTTGCTATAAAGATTTTTTCTCAATTTGTTGATTCCTTCTACTTCCCTCCCATTTTGTTTTCCAATTTTCCCAGCAGTTTTGCCAAATAGTGGGTTTTTGTCCCAAAAGCTGGGTTCTTTGGTTTTATCATAGACTGTCTTGCTGAGATCTCTTACCCCTATTCTACTTCACTGATCTTCCCTTCTGTCTCTTTGCCAGTACCATATTATTTTGATGACTACTGCTTAATAGTACAGTTTAAGATTGGGTACGGCTAGGTGTAGAAAAATAAGTAAAGGTAATGGAGACACCAGGGATGTTATAATAAGTCCAAATGATTGTGGGTACACACACACTGGGTTGTAGGAGAGACTAGACCAGGTTGGGAGACCAGAGCAGCAAAGCTGCTCCTAACTGACAAAATGGCTGTTGATCAACTGTCACCCTGGGCCAGAGTCTAGAAACAAGCAGGCAAGGTAAAAGGTGTGTAACAGCTTTAATTATGTTAACTAAAAGGTGGGATAGGAATTTCTACTCTAAAATCCTTAAAACCTAATGACAAAAACCACAGGGATAGGGGAGGATTTTTCCTACACTAACTTAGTGACCTAAACAGACAGGGCCCAAGGAGCTGTAATGGAGTCTCTGGGTGACTGCCTCAGTCCTGGACCTGCCAGGCTTGAGCAGCTCAGCTAAGAAGTTCTCAATGTAATCCACCCATGATCTCTGGATGCCAAGAGCCAAGTGGTACCAAGTTGAGAGGGTGTGCTTGGGACACTGTCCACCAGATTCCAAACTTCTCCTCTTCCCTTGGAACTGCACTGCACTATAGATCTTGTCCTCTTTGCAAGATGCCACCACCACACAGGATCCCAAGGAAATCAGGATGGAGGGTGTCCTTTACTCTGAGGTCTCCCAGGGCTAACCACAATTTGTGCTAACCCCTAATGGAGTCTCTCTCAGAGCACAAGTCACTTCTTCCTCCTCCTTCATTCCATTTTGGAATTCCCAGCTCCAGTCCTTCCTGCTAGGTCAACCTTAATTCTTAATCAATAACTACCTAATCTTCCTCACAACATAGGTCACCTTCCTTCATATTTTTTTCATTATTTCCCTTGATAGTCTTGTTCATTTGTTCTTCCAAATGAATTTGGTTATAGTTTTTTTTTTCTAATTCAGTAAAAAAGTTTTTTGATAGTTTGATAAGTGTAGCACTAAATAAGTAAATTAATTTGGGTAGCATAGTCATTTTTATTATATTAGCTTATCCTACCAATGAGCACTCAATTTTTTTCCCATTGTTTAGATCTAGTTTTAATTGTATGGAAAGGGTTTCATAGTTGTATTCATGTAATTCCTCTATTTCTCTTGGCAGATAGATTCCTAAGTATTTCATATTGGCTAGAGTTATTTTAAATGGAATTTCTCTTTTTAACTCTTCCTGGTACAATTTTTTGCAAATATACAGAAATGCTGATGATTTATGTGCATTTATTTTGTATCCTGCAACTTTGCTAAAGTTGTTGATTATTTCCACTAACTTTTTAGTTGCTTCTCTAGGATTTTTTAAGTAGACCATCATATCATCTGAAAAGAGTGATAGCTTAATCTCCTCATTGCCTATTTTAATACCTTCAATTTCTTTTTCTTCTCTAATTGTTACTGCTAGTGTTTCCAGTACAATGTTAGATAATAGAGGTGACAATGGTCATCCTTGTTTCACTCCTGATATTATTGGGAATGCTTCTAATTTATCGTGATTGCAGATGATGTTTGTTGATAGTTTTAGATATATACCATTCATTATTTTTCCTAAACTTTCTAATGTTTTCAGTAGGAATGGCTGTTGTATTTTGTCAAAGGCTTTTTTAGCATCTATTGAGATAATCATGTGGTATTTGTTGGTTTGCTTCTTGATATGGTAAATTATGTGCATGGTTTTCCTAATATTGAACCATTCTTGCTTTCCTGGTATAAATCCCACCTGATTATAATGAATAACACTCAGGATCACTAGCTGGAGCCTTTTTGCTAGTATTCTGTTTAAGATTTTCGCATCTATTATGGAGATTGGTCTGTAGTTTTCTTTCTCTGTTTTTGATCTACCTGGATTTGGGATCAGTACCATATTTTTGTAATAAAAGGAGTTTGGTAGAACTCCTTCTTTGCCAATTATGTTAAATAGTTTGTATAATATTGGGATTAGTTGTTATTTGAAGGTTTGATAGAATTCACTTGTGAATCCATCAGGCCCTGGGAATTTTTTCTTAGGGAGTTCTTTGATGGCTTGTTCAATATGAAGTTATTTAAGTATTCTATTTCTTCTGCTATTAACCTAGACAATCTACTTTTTTGTAAATATTCATCTATATCACCTAGGTTGCTATATTTATTGCTATATTATTGGGCAAAGTAGTTTTTAATGAATGCCTTAATTTCCTCTACATTAGAGGTGAGGTCTCCCTTTTCATCTTTGATGCTGTTTATTTGATGGTTTTATTCTTTCCTTTTTCTTATTAGATTTACCAGTATTTTGTCTATTTTATCTGTTCTTTCAAAATACCAGTTTCTAGTCTTATTAAATTAAAAGTTCTTTTACTTTCAATTTTATTGATTTGTCCTTTGATTTTTATAATCTCTAATTAAGTTTTTACCTGGGGATTTTTAATTTGTTCCCTTTCTAGTTTTTTGATTTGCACACCCAGTTGATTGATCTTTGCCCTCTCTAATTTGTTAGTACATGCATCAAGGATATAAATTTCCCCCTGAGTACTGCTTTAGTTGCATCCCACAGATTTTGGTAGGATATCTCATAATTGTCATTCTCTTTAATGAAATTATTAATTGTTTCTATGATTTGTTCTTTAACTTCTTTTGGAGAATCATATTACTTAATTTCCAATTAGTTTTTGGTTTGACTCTCCATGAATCCTTGCTAAGAACTATTTTTATTACAGTATGATCTGATGAGTTTGCATTTATTATTTCTGCTTTTTTGCATTTGTTTGCTATGTTCTGTGCTCTACTATACGGTCAATCTTTCTGAATGTTCCATGTGCAGCTGAAAAAAAAGGTGTATTACTTTTTGTCCCTATTCATTTTTTTCTACATATCTAGTAACTCTAATTTTTCTAGGATTTCATTCACCTCTCATCTCTTTCTTATTTATTTTTTGATTTGATTTATCTAGATCTGAAAGAGGAAGTTTTGGGTCTCCCACTAGTATAGTTTTGCTATCTATTTCCTCCTGGAGTTCTGCCAATTTCTCCTTTAGAAATTTGGATGCTGCACCAGTTGGTGCATTTATATTGAGTACCGATATTTCCTCATTGTTTATACTGCCTTTCATCAGAATGCAATTATCTTCTCTATCTCTTTTAATGAGATCTATTTTTACTTTGGCTTTGTCAGATATCATGATTGCAATTCCTGCCTTGTTTTTCTTTCTTGAATTCCAATAAACTTTGCTCTAGCCTTTTACCGTTACTTTGTGTGGGTCTGTCTCCTGTGTGTTTCTTGTAGAAAACGTATGGTAGGATTTGGTTTCTAATTTACTCTGCTATTTGCATCCATTTTATGAGTGAGTTCGTTTCAATCATATTCAGAGTTATGATTGTCACCTGCCCCAACATTTTGATATCCTCTCCTAGTTCTGCCCTTTCTTCTTTCACTACTTCCTTTTTTAAACCAGTGGTTTGCTTTTAATCATTCCCCCTAATCCCCGCTCTTATTTTACTTCCCTTTCTGCCCCCTCCCTTTTTGTTCCCCTCTTATTATGTTTTTACTGTCTATTAAATTCCCTCCCCCTCTTTTTTCCTCCTTTTTTGTAATCCTCTTCCTACTCCCCCATTTTATTTTTCCCTACTGACTTTCCCTATAGGGTAAGATAGAATTAGATACCCCAAAATTTCTAACTACTTTTCACTCTCAGAATTTATTCCACTAAGAGTAAGGTTTAAGTATTGCCTATTAACACACTCTTCTTCTCCTTCTTATAATAGTATTTTCCCCTCCCCTTCCCATGCACTTCTTCATATCTTATAGATTATCCTTTTTCCCTTATTCCTCCAAGTTTTTCTTGGTGACATCTTCTATTCCCCTGCCCATTTCTTTTTTTTTTTGCATAACATCTTAGAACACTTAGTACCCCAACCTCTCCCTATAAATAATTCTTCTAATTAGTATAATAGTGAAAACAATTTTTGAGAGGTACAAATAAACATTTTTCCATATAGGAATATAAATAAGTTGATCTTATAGAAGCCCTTAGAGGAGAAAATTATTTTTTTTTCTTTTCCCTCTCTTTCTTATTTACCTTTTCATGTTTCACTTGATTTTTTGTTTGGATATCAAGCTTTTTGCTTAGTTCTGGTCTTTTCTTTACAAATACTTGGAAATCTTCTATTTTGTTGAATGCCCATACTTTCCCCTAGAAGTATATAGTCAGTTTTGATGGGTAGATGATCCTTTGTTGTAAACCCAATTCTCTTGTCTTTCTGATTATCACATTCCAAGCCTCATAGTCTTTTAGTGTGGAGGCTGCCAGATGCTATGTAATCCTGATTGTTGGTCCTTGATATCTGTATTGTCTCTTTCTGACTTCTTGTAATATTTTCTTCTTAATATGGAAACTATTGAATATTGAAATTATATTCTTGGGGGTTGTCTTTTGAGGATTTAGGGTAGGGAGTGATCTATAGGTTATTTCAATGTCTATTTTGCCTTCTTGTTCAAGAACAGCAGGGCAGTTTTCTTGGATAATTTCTTGTACTATGATGTTGAGAATTCTGTTTGTTTCTGATTTTTCAGGAAGAACAAAGATTCTCAAATTGTCTCTTCTAGACCTGTTTTCTTGGTCCATCATTTTCTCAGTGAGATATTTCATGTTTCCTTCTATTTTTGTCAGTCTTTTGACTTTGCTTTCTAATTCTTGCTGTCCTGAGAGATCATTAGCTACCATTTTCCCAATTCTAGTTTTTAAAGTCTGATTTTTTAAAGTAGGTATTATTGCAAATATGATTTATTTTTTAAATTTTGTTTTATTTTTTAAACATTTATTAATATTTATTTTTTTGAAAAGTTAACATATTTACATAATTCATGCTCTTACTTCCCCCTTCACAAACCCCCCTGACTTCTCCTTTCCCCCCAATGGCAGATGTGTATTTTAACATCTGGTTTTAACAGGTTTTAACATATGTCATAGATCAAGACCTATTTTCAAATTGTTGATAATTGCATTTGGGTGGTAGTTTTGATTCTACTTTCCCAATAATGTCCTCCTCAACCCATTTGTTCAAGTAGTTGTTGTTCTTCTGTTTCTACTCCTGAAGTTCTTCCTCTGAATGTGGCTAGTGTCCCTCAGAATTGCCCTGGGTCATTGCATTGCTGCTAGTAAAGAAGTCCATTACATTCTATTTTATCACAGCGCATTGGTCTCTGTGTACAATGTTCTTCTGGCTCTGCTCCTTTCACTCTGCATCAATTCCTGGAGGTCTTTCCAGTTCACATGGAATTCCTCCAGTTTATTATTCCTTTGAGCACAATAGTATTCCATCATCAGCATATACAATTTGTTCAGTGATTCCCCAATTGAAGGGCATACCCTCATTTTCCAGTTGTTTGCCACCACAAAAAGCGCAGCTATATATCTTTTCATACAAGTCTGTTTATCTATGATCTCTCTGGGGTCTAAAACCAACAATGGTATGGCTCGATCAAAGGGCAGGCATTCTTTTATAGCCCATTGAGCATAGTTCCAAATTGCCAGTCAGAATGGTTGGATCAGTTCACAACTCCACCAAGAATGCATTAATGCCCCAGTTTTGCCACATCCCCTCCAGAATCCATTACTCTCCCCTTCTTTCATTTTAGCCAATCTGCTATGTGTGTGGTGATACCCCAGAGTTCTTTTGATTTGCATTTCTCTAATTACTAGAGATTTAGAACACTTTCTCATGTGCTTATTGATACTTTGGATTTCTTCATCTAAAAATTGCCTATTCATGCCTCTTGCCCATTTATCAATTGGGGAATGGCGTGATTTTTTATACAATTGGTTTAACTCCTTGTATATATGAGTAATTAGACCCATATAAGAGTTTTTTGTTATAAATATGTTTTTCCAATTTGTTGTTTTCTTTCTGATTGTGGCTACATTGTTTTTATTTGTACAAAAGCTTTTTAGTTTAATATAATCAAAACCTTAATTTATATTTTGTAATTTTCTCTAACTCTTGTCGGTTTTAAAAT